>NW_028233126.1:0-23598 GCF_057557595.1 Rhyacophila brunnea | reverse complement strand
CCGACTGTTCCTATAAATATCCAAGCTAGATATCGGTATTTTCTACACACTATAAAACCGTCTTTTTCTGCCTTCTCCTCCATTAAGAGAAGTAGTATTTTTTTTTAAAAAAGTCGACTAATTAACTAAAAATAGCTTATTACCATATTTCTCCTTTTAATTGATCACAAATCAACGGTATATAATATTTGAATTTATGGATTAGTTTTATTTTATTACTTTTACCCCTTTTTAACCAAGCAAAACTTGAAATGGCTTTAAAGAGCAGATGATTCCATGTATTTTTAAATTATGACTTCTTAAAATCTTCCTATTAAAATTTAATGCTTAAATATTTTTACTTGTAGTTTTTTCTTTAAACTCATAACTTGAGCATATGTTTCCGCTTGAGTTGAAATACCTAACCCTTTAATATAAAAATTATGTAATCACTTTTGTTCAAAATTTGAAATATAGTATTAAATTATTGTTGATCTAAATTTGTTTCGTTTTTTTATCGTTTTAAAGATTTTCATGTTATCATTACTGGTATTACAATCTAAATAAGTTTTATCGAATCTTTTTTTTATCTTATATGAATTTATTTAAAATCGTGCAAATTTTAGGCATCTAACCACATACCTGTATGATATTTTGTAAAGTTTTCGATGTGAATGTTTTCTAATTTCCCATGGTCTTTTATGCCCCTACTTTATAGAGATCATGAAGTGAATATATCTAATCACTATATTTTGTCTTGTTGTTCTACTATTACCCGTATTATTTTGAATCAGATACCCAGTTTAATACTGTTTTAAAAAGCTCTTTACTATACAGGCATTTTATATGTTCCAAAAAAGGTTATTTAATTATAGGATGAAACAGAATCCCGTTCTTATTTTAACTATATGTTTGCAAATGATAGCCATTTTTTACAAAAAAAAATAAAATAAATTAATTTTTGAGGGAGCTTAAAGTTTTTTTATGCAAATATGTTTATAATATTTTACGCATTAAAAAGGCTTTTTCGTTTTGCACTATTTATTAAATATTAATGCACATGATTCAAAATTAATCATCAACTATTATTTTAACTGTAAGAGATGTGTTGATGTAAACATTTGTATAGTAAAAATTGTTCTTTAGCTTTTTTCATTTATTTTTACATTGCCAATAGACTATTATTTTTATATTGCTTTTTTACATATTGAATATAATATTCGATATTTATTTACCGAATTACACTTCTGTAGAAAAAAATATATTTGGTACGATGGTTGTAAATACGCAGAATTTTTACCCAGACATTTTTATGTGAATATTTATTCTAGAATGATCTTTTGAAAAAAATTCAATTGCTCATATTCAGTATTTAATAGTAAGTCTGTCTTAAATCGATTAATATAAATACTTATCGTCCGTTTCGCATTTTTTTCATAAATTCATTATTTTCGAAAACATTATAAAGAATAGTAGATGTGCTGTCTTTCTTTATTACTGTCCTAACACTTCTATTTTAATATTATATTTGTTTTAAGCTAGCTACCTTCGAAGTTATATGCTTTTTGTTTCAATTATACACATATGAATTCTATAGATTAAAATATACATGATGTTTCTATGTTATATATTTTAATTTATTTGCTTTGGTATGCAAAGCTTGATATCAGCAATAAAAAGCCATTAATTATACTGAATAAAGACTTTTCTAGGGTTAAATATACAGTGGGATGGTTCTCAATAATTTAGAGGTATATTAAACTTCTTCATAAAACAAATAAGAAGCGGAATAATAATCGAATGCAATATATCTTCGCTAATATTTGTTAAATCTCTTAATTGTTATGCCTCAACGTTATTTTCAATATAATTATACTTGAAGCAAAGTAATTTGATGAAAATTTAGTTAATTCTGTTTTTCGAGTAAATATGTGTAATTATTATTTCGAAATACATATTTTTTCTGTGAGATTTCATGTCATTTTTAAACTTTGTTATACTTTTTTTGTAATCGCCATTTTTATTATAAATTATTTTTGATCGATAAAATCTAGCGTATGGGACGTATTTTGGTTCATTTTACAAAAAAATTTCTTATTTAAAGCTGTAGCATGTCGGTAGTAATCACTGTAATATTTTTAATGTGGTATATGGGTACCTTATCGATGAGAGTATACTAACACATAACATAAAGATGTGGTTTCAGATACGAACTAATCGTCTCCATTTTTTTCCATTTTAACATATATAGGCAGTATATAAGAGCTGAAACTATTGTAAAAAGGTAAAATTTTGACGAATTTATGTCTTAAAAATTAGAAGAATAAGTTTTATTAATTCAAATACCCGGACTATGGTGATATAATATTTTTTTGACGCGCATATCAGAAGTTTTTAAAATTTATTATAAATATTGATGGCGTTTTTCTTTAAAATTTATATTATGATCGATTTTAAAATACATACGGTTTTTTATATGATTGTATATTTTTTTTGTTTCCTGCAAATTCAACTTAGTTAAATTTATGTGTTAAATCCATGAATCTATAATTTTATTTTCTTTTCTCATCAATCTACGTGAATTTATGATAATTCTTTAGGAACTAGCTTTCAAATAACGATTTAAATTTTAAAAATGCTCTTTTTTATAAATTTAGATATTTTTTTATCATAATTTTATTCGTGTTTTACTTTGTATTCTTTTTATTAATGGGCACATAATCTCAAAATATGTTATATTACATAGTTTGAGCCATTTGATCGTGTTTTATTGCAGGATTTGATTTTAATATTAAGTTATACATCCTTTTTGCATCATTTAAGAATTCCTGGTTGCACTTTAAAATGTAACCTCTCTTGTTTTTTTAAATTTTTAATTATATATTACAGAATTTATGTATTTTTATCAAAATTGCTTTAATTTCTACAAAACCTTCAGCTATTAAATTTTTCAGTATTTTGATCTAATAACCAAGATTTTTTTTCATGCAACCTTTAAATTTTGAAAGGGCTTTTTTTCTTTCGCTATTATTGATAAAAAAAATATTTTAGATTCTGTTTATATTTATTAAAATGCAGATCAATTTAAAAGCCCTTAGTTTTTGTGGAGTGACATGACTCATGTAGCAACTTCAGCTTACATGAATCAATTCATGACATTTATAAGTGCATCAGTCTCTATATCGGTAGACCGCTAAAAAAAATAGTCCAAATATGAGCAATACAAAATTAATATAGATCTTTTCTATATATCTTATGTCGAACTTACTACATATTTTCATTTTCTTAAGATTTTCTTTGATTTTCTTATATTTAGTTCTATGTACTTTCTTTTATGTTATAAATATTTTAAAAGAATTAAAAAGATATATTTATTTAATTTACCGTTCTCGAATATTTCCAGTTTTTGATTTAATATAGAAAAAAATTTACATTTAAGATTTTTAAAGTCACCAGAAAGAATTTCCTCTCCCATGAAATGCAATGAAAAGAACCCTGAAGAATTTATAACGCATATTTTAAGTTAGAAATCAAATCACTTTATATTTTATAGCTTAAGCGTAAAGTAAAATCTAAATAAGATGATTTTACTTTACACATTTCAATCCGAAAGTTTAAAGTTATTAATTTTAATAATATAATATTTTTTGCATGTATTTTGATTAAAAATCTGTAATTACGGTATATATTTTCCAAATTTAATGAAAATCTGATCTTATGTCTAAATTTATATTCAGTAAATCCATGGTCAACTCGTATATTTAAATTATGTAATTTATCTAACTTTTCGACAAATTTTCTTAATGTAATATTTTCGTAATTTTTCTACCTATATTTTATGACATTTTTCATCATTTATAAATTAAAGTTTCAAAAATCCCATCGCTAATTTTCCCACTATCTAAATTTAAGTTTTGTCCTTATAAAATCAAATTAGACACATTAGAGGTTTTTTATCGTATAAGTATCATATTTAAAGTTAGTTCGCTATTCGAGATATGTTTGTTCCAAATTATGGTTTGATTTTTTGTATTTAGCAATATATAATAACAGATTTAATGCAATATAATTTAAAAACGGTTAGTATATTACATGTAACAAGATATACTCAGATTTCGCTGATTTTTTTTTATGTACGTAGGATCAAATCCCACGTTTTATAAATACACTGTATAATATTCTAAAAATAAATACAATGATGCACCATAAATAAACTTATATATCACATATATAAATTCTAATCGAATTTACTTTATTTATCAATGTTTTACTTTTATTACTTTTCGGAAGTTCGCTTTATACTAATAGGAACTATTGCTTAACTGATGCGTCTCTCTGTGGAACTCCCCCAGCACTCATTGTCACCCGTAATCACCGTGAATTGGGCCCTTTCTCATAGGCGACAGTCCTTATGTGGAGGGAATAGGATTCTGTCTACTGTTCATCGCTAAGATCTACAAGCTACAACCACACTTACCTATATCCTTGCTGAACGGTGTGGGATCTTTTTCAATACTGAAGTAACAGTTCAACGGCTTACACAACAACCTCCTATTTCTCATGGCTTGTCAATGCTTTATCTTTTACTGTTCACTTGCCGCCCCCTTGGGTATTTTTCTTTAGAGTAAATTCGTTTCGGAAATTAGTGGGTTGGGTGGAAGTGGAACCCGCGACCCCTCGCACTGGAGTCCAATTTGTAAACCACTCAACCATCTTACCCCTATCACAAATATATATTAATATTTGAAATTAGTAAAAATGATTTTTGGTTTAACAAATAAACAATATCACATTCTACAGACAAATTTTACTGCAAAGTTTAATTAATTTTTGGTAATATTCTAGAATAACATTGAAAACACCTTTTTTTCTTCTTTTAAACACGTGGATGCCACTTTATCTGGTTTTAGTACACTGAATTATAGTTTTTGAAGAATTCCAATAGCACAATTTCACGAAAAAGTTATTAGTGATATATAAAAAGTAGGAAAATTAAACTGCAATAATATTAATTATTTAAAAAATATATAATTATGGTAATATTACTGCATACGTTTAATTTCACCAGTCTAACATTCCATATAATTCAAAGAATATTCTACCAGTAATCCTTATGGTCTAATATTTAAAAGCCAACTTAAGATGATCGTTTCGTCGTCTTTTGAGTTAAAACTATTAGAGTTTATGTATCTAACTCTGTTTTTTATGGCCAATTGAAATTTTGAAATAGATTTTGCTTTGGTATTCAAAAGGTTTATACAATCATAAATTATACCCTTCTTATAACTCGTTTTTATTTATGCAGCTTATTCTTAAGTTTTTTTTGTCTTAAATCAATTAAAAATAATAATTAAACACTTTTTATCCTTTCATATTATTTTAATAGAAAAGTCAAATGGATCTTTTAGCGCAGAGAATCGGAATAATTGTTTTAAAAGTTCGTATTTTATTCTTTGGGTGAACTGTGCGACAGAAAACCTTTTATACCCTGTATTTTACAGGGTTTAAGATATAATAGCAAAACATTTATTTTAGCACTTAAATTAGTATATTATCCACTATATAACAGTAAAAATTGCATGATAAACATTTGATAATTTTCTATCAATTTACACAGACTTTTATACATTATTATTAATACCTCTTATATTTTTTTTCGCACAGCCACTATTATAGATTACTCAATATAGTCGAATCATGCGATATGTATATACCCACACATGAAGCAGTATTTTAATAAAAATTAATAATACGTCAGATAATAATAATTTATCTTAATAAATGGCTTTAAGTAGATATAGAAACGCTTTTAAAGGTATATTTTAAAAAATATTCAGATAAAGAATCAATCTAGTTTTCCAACTTAAAATTTTAAAAAATATAAGTTGCTGGTTCATTAATAACCGATACATTACATTATAAAAAAATCAAGAACTATATAATATAAGAGCGAAATAGGCCACAGTTTTTGGTAAGAAACCAAAACAAATCAGATAATTTTTTGCTTATTATGTTTATATCTGCAGATTTGACAAAAATTTGCATATAATTCTGTATAGGTCCACAGAAAATGTGATAAATATAAATAGTTTATATAAGCATAAAAAAATATAAAATTTCGAATTTGAGTTTTCGAAAAATAATGCGCCAAAATTTTTTACATAAACAGCTAAATAGCCCTTTAATTTCTTGAATAAAATACAGTACATCTTTAAAAACAATCATTTGTGATGTGTCGAATTTTTAGTATTTGTATGAAGCGATAAGCATCATTTGAAAAATATATATTATCGTAAGATTCATTTTAAAAGCTGCAGATTTGAAAAATCTATTTTTTGATTTCATCAGAGAGACCATCGCATCATCGGAAATGGTGTAATTCGCAATAATATGTGTTCTCATGCGAATTTTTTTTTAAGTAGGATTAGATGTAAATTAACTACTAAATAATTATAAATTTTAATGAAAATATTAAAAAAAAATTTTTATTTGAATATACACAGGTGGTATTGTGGATTCGGCTTTTTAATTTTAAATGCATGTTCATACAATCAATTCTCACTACCCTCAATATGTATATTTTCAAGTGACAGAAAGATATGATTTATTATCTGGGCTGACTGTTTTAGAAGTCAATACAACCAGATTTAGATCATAAATTTAGAATTTTTATGTGAAGGCAAGCAGATAATACCCGTAATAAAAATAGATTAACCCCATTATTTCAATAATAAAGGTTAAAAATCCTAAATATTTAAAAAATTTATTTTCATTATAAAAAAAACCAATAACCGAACTTTTATCACACAATATAATCAGATTGACCTATAAAATAATCGGAAAATATAAGTAAATTGAAATTCTGTTATTTCTAGATACAAAATATATATTATAATGTGCAGATGATCTTGAAAGCCTCAACTATAATTCTCGTAGACATATATTTGTAAGCGTATATGCATGAACAATTGATTAAGTAAGCCTCTTGGATATATGTCTTGAAAGATGAACATTTATAGAGTATGGTTGTAAGATGAGAAAAACGCAGAAATATTGTAAAAATTCTTGATAAAAAATGCTATAGTTTTGCGAGAACAAATTTAAGCGTTAAAAATAAGTAACCTACAAATACGTATTGTCATATACAGTACATCTTCTATGTGAAAAAAGCGACCGAATCGAGAAAAAAAATCTTGGAAATGGAATACTAAAACACAAAAAAAATTATTTTTGCATCTTATAATTAACACAAACCTCTTTCTTAGTATATAATACAAGATAAACATCAATTAAAAATAGCGGTAATATAATTTGTGAATCTAAGAATGTAATTTTACTTAACGTGCTGATATTTTTGTATCTTCTATATAAACATAAAAAGAGATTAAAAATAAAGAAATGTGTAATTATGATAAAAATACGAAAAAAATACAATTTTTCGCTTGCTTGATAATTCATTCAGAGTCTAATGGTTTTAAAATATTTTTAGGACCTTTTAAAAAAAAATTATTTACATCTTTGTCTACTATAACAAAAACTATTTATTTTTTTAACTTTTATATAATTAAAAAAAAATGCCTTTTCTCTTACTGTATATGCATAAGACTAAATTTCCCGAAATTATATTTTTTTGCGTTCTTAATCCTTTAAGGTGATATAAATATAAAATTTAAAAGATTTTTTATATGATATATATTGATAAAATATGTATTTTTAAATAATGCACATACAATAAATATTCTAAATGCGCCTAAATCCGATTTTTTCTTTAAAAAAGAAGATACCAAATAATGGATCTAAAATTAAGTGTTCTTGCCAGCGTTATCGATATACAAAGATATTGAATCCAAAAGGTATTTTTTTATTCTTTGAAGTACAAAACTAGTTTTTAATCAAATTTACAACCGCATTTGATGTTTCCAGTGTTTTATATAAAATATAAAACATAAGTCTTTCTCATCATATCTATACTAAATAAAGGATATATTTTTAAACAAATTCAACAGTGTCTTTTATATAATTTCAAAATAGATAATATAGTTTTTTAAGCGAGAAATTAAGTTCAATAATGTAAAATTTGTTCATCAAGACAAGCTAAGTTATGAAAACGATATTATTGGCTATCATAAAACCCATAATGACTATTTTATATGGAAATTTCTATAAAACAATTATCAATTTATTTTATGGTTATTATTCAATTTTATTCGTTTTAAATAATAAAAAAAACGTTAAGAAATTACATAGAGCAGACATAAAATAAAAAATGCCACTATGAAGAATAAAATTTTTAGTTCTATTAATTATTTTTGAAATAGTATCTATAAATATTAAAATTTAGCTTTAGTTTTTATGAAAAAAATCATACATTTTTTTACATGATCTACAAAAAACAAAGCATCTACACAATATTTTTTACCATTATACGCCCTAGAAAGCAAGACAAAAGTATATAAGTCGCACGCTTTCTAAACAGTTTATGAAATTTCTTGTCATTATGCTTATCTATTGCTAAAGTTACTTTCAAAAAAATGTATTGTGTGGGTATGAAATAAATACAACAAATGTAAAAAATATTTCTCATAAAATTATCAAATGAAATAAAAGTTCATTACAGTTCTTAGCGTACATCTGCTTTGATCCAATAGATAGAATGTTATTTTCAAAGCATTTTAAACTATCGAGAATTGAAGGAATACGCATTTAAGCCAGTAGTATTACCGTATAAAAAGACATTTAACATGATCTTTTTCTTTTTAAAGCCGTAAATGGGTCATTAGAGGAATAAATGAGATGAATAGCAATGAAGGAAGAGAGTAAAAACAGAAGAAAATAATTTATAAAACAACGATTCTAAATTATATTGAATTTTTTTGCATAGTGCACTTTTCGTTTTATTTTATAAAATAGTGAGATATCTATAAGAACCAATTTTGTAAGCCTCTTCAAGCTAGTGCAAAATATATAAATAAATTAGAGGTTAGTTTATTTTATATATTTATATTTTTTTTGCGTTTTATATAATCCTTTTATTACGATAGATGGTATTGCTTTGTGCTCCCCCTACCACCGAGACTTTAGTACTTCTAGCCGTACCTGTTCATTGTGAATCGGCTCTTCGAACAAATACGACAGTAAATATATGAAACAAAATAGGATTATGTCAATTTTTCTATACATATACAGCAACATTATACTATATTAAACTATATACTCACTATAACGTACATTTAATACTTACACAGGGAATAGCCCGATGACCTACACAGAAACATAATATTTTCACTTTAAATTTTAGTTTATATATGAGTCATCTTTTTTTAGATATTAAACGTTAATTTGCGAGTATTTTTCATCTTTACGAGTTTTATTTTTGAGGGGAGAAAGCTTTTATACCCAATTTACTCATTAAAGTGCCGCACTTGAAGCCAGTAACAATAACACCGTATATAATTGATATAAATTTTCTTCAGCAAGTGAAGTTTTATTTTTTCCTGTTTAATATATTTGTTTAGTGGAGTTTAAACTCAGTAATCAAAGCGAAACGTATGATAGGACTGTTTCACCCGAGTACATTAATAAGAAAGACCGTGCAGGTGTTGGTTTTTTTTCAGCAAGTGAAATTGATTTTCCTGTTTAATATATTTGTTTAGTTGAATTTATTCTCAGTAATTAAAGCGGCAAGGTATGATGGGACTGTTTCACCCTAGTAAATTAATAAGGAATACCGTGCAGGTGGTGGTTTTTTCTGATTTTCACTAGACTCTAGGAAGCCAGGAAGTTCAAGACGTTAATAAGATGTATTTTTGTTTTTTTAATGGATTTTAAAATTATTTATAGATATTAAAAGCCTACTTTTATTTTTTGATATTCCTTTATGAAGTGCATGAAAGACAATCAATTCTTTATTCAAGTGCTTTATAACGTCAGCCTAAACATCAGCTGACATGTATGTGAAGATACCATAAAATTAGCCACAAGCATATGAAAGTATGTATATAATATTCTGTGACTTCAAACCCTCATATAAAATTAAATTTATTGTGATTTATGGTAATCGCTTGGGGTGGTTACAAAATTCCATAAAAAATATGTTAAGGAGTTAAAAATCCTTGACAAAGTAGAAGCATATATGCAAGCTCTCACACTTGGCAATACAATTGAACGCATCTATTTGAGAGAGTAAGAGCATCTAATAAAGATAGATTAGGGGATGGTGTCAAAAGATGCGTTAAGAAGTTTTGCAATATTCCCAATGTGGTGACCATGTCTAAATTTATAAAAAGAAACTTCACCCATAAATCTATAAAGTAATTGAGATTTATGTATTTTATAAATGTTAGATTTGCTGTAGAAATCGTAATAACAAGCTAATACCTTTAAAAAAATAGAAACGACTTTCATTTGGCCATATATTAACAGGGTCACTCTTCTGGAAACCTCCAATCATACTTAATAATGGCTTAGATGGCTGGCACTTACTTTCAGAAATCGATTTGAGTTTCTTCTAGCACCACGATAAATTTGTGTGTAAAGCTAAAAGGCTTCTTTTACGAGTGTTTTTTTGTTTTCCTTGATTGTTTGTACCATTATTATTAGTATAGTAATTTAAAAATACATTTGATTATGAAGAATTCGAACCTTCAACTATTTAAATTAAAGATTGTAGGTTAAATATTGATTCTCTTTTATATGGCAACATCAAGACAGCTTAATAAATTAAAATACATAATAAACACATATTAAATATGCTGATTAAAATAATGCAAAACAATATAATGTTTAGTGTTTGTTATAGTAATTCCCTTATTCTCTTCTAAAACTTATGGCTACATATTATTAGAGGATATAAAAAATGAACCTATTATATCCCCAACAAATAAACAGCAATTAATTAAAGAATAAAGGACAGTCATGAACATAATTAAAAACTTGTATTACTGTAAATTCACTAATTTTTTAACAATCATAAATTCAATCAATTGTAGTGACAGAATCTGATCAAAGAAATCTCATATTACAGATTACATATTAACAACTTAAATTTTTAAAAATATAATATGATATTGTGTTACTTGATGAACATAAACAACAATTATATTTATGAATAATAAGATGAAATGAAATTTTGTTCATTAAAGCTCTATTACGAGTTATAATTAAAAAATATTTTATTTAAGGATGTAATTGTGGACATATATTCAAACATTAGGATGGAAGAAAACCCCAGAACTAATAGGTCTTGGAGAGAACAGTTATCGAAGTGGATATAGCCAAAAGTATATATTGATCTGTACACGGGAAATCAATCAAGTTAAGCTTAAAGAGAAAATCTAAAATTACAATACCAAAATATACCCATAAATAAAAAAACTTTAAATTTCTTGGTCAATATAAAAAATATTCGCATATTTTATTATTTATAGATTTGAGGCATAAAAATTATAAAAACTTTAGACGCTCTATTTCTGTTTTTAAACCACAAGAAGTGTTATTTCCACTTAAAAATCCTTTGACGGTTTACTTTAGTTAATAAATCTTTAAACAATCTATCTCTGTTTATAAATACTAACTTGATATATGTGACACACCATATGATTCATCGACTGTTATAATTGATGTTTCATTATGAGATAGCAGTATTTTTTTTATGAAAACAGGCAGAATTCCAAAAGATATTAAGCAAAGAACAGTTTGTTCAAAACTATAAATGATGATATTAAAATTGGTTACTAAATCAAAATAAGTTCTAATTGGATGATTTAAATTATAATTGTGGAATTTATTGCAGGCCTAAATTTTTGCAAAAAAAATGTGTTTCGACTGAACATAAAAAAAGATGCCTTGATGAATAGTACCCTGAGAAACAGGATATCTATTTTGGCAAATTATTTTAATTTTCAGTATCTTTCTTGCAGTAATATTAAAGCATCAGATAATACATCGTAAAAGTTGAAATAAAAGATTAAAGACAGTGTTTTTCTTTAAATGATCTAAAATAAATATGAAAAATAATATAATAATAGTAATTAATGCTTTTTTGTAATAACATTAACTAAAACGTAAGTTAGCAGAGAAGAGAATATATTCGAACACTATTTTTCATTAATAATAAATATATAAGGTATTTTTTTAGAGGAATTTCAGACTTTATTTATTATACCGCAGGAACTTCAGGTGTTTCAGTAGAAACTCCAGAAGGAGAAGGGAACCTTTCTTTAAGTTTTTGGAACAATTTTTCGATATTTTCAGTTTCGGGTCTGAACTCGGCATTTTGAAGCCCGAAAAATGTCAGCATAAATTTATAAAATTTTCCACGATCCGCAGGTCCTTCGATTCCAACGTCGTAGATTTTAATCCATATCTGGGCAAGACATCTTCCAACGGTTTCGGCTCTTGCAGATTTTCTTTTCTTAATGATATCCTTCTCCTTTTTCAAAGATTCTTTAATCTTTTCCTTTTTTTTCGAATCTTCTTCTTTATCGATTTTAGATGCAAAAGCTTGATCGACCTCGTTAAAAATATTTAGATCAACGTCTAAGGTATTGAGATAAACCAAATAAAACACGCGTGAATAAAAAAAGTTATGGAACGGTCCCGAAGCAACTCTTCCAAAATCGTGTGGTATTTTTGTGACCACCTTTTCATCCAGATCAAGTTTTCCAGCAGCAGCTAAATCTTTAATTGCTTTTACGGCCTTATCAGAAGTTTTTTCCCCAACTTGACCCTTAAGATCGCCATTATATATTCTATCAAGGAAAGAAGTAAGAGAAATCATAAAGGTTTTAACAAGAGGATGATCTATGTAAAGCTGGTCAGGATAATCAGCATCAGTCCACTCTATAACCTTACCTTCGAGTGCTTTTTTTTCTTCAGCAGTGGCATCATCTTTTGGAATGTCAACTTTCTTGGACCAATAAATAATATTCTTCTCACTTACCATTTCCTTACCGCTTTTTTGATCGGGACTTAGTGTATGACCGGTCTTTTCTACCATGACCCTTCTGAAATTTAAAAAATCTTCATTCGAGGTGCATTTATCAGTAGTCGAATGTGTATAATAATATTTTTGTCCACGTACATAATGTTCAGGATGCATATCGAATAAAAGTGGCTTTTCTGCATTTTGTGCAATATCAATAAAAGGCATCAACTTGCCACCGTCACTTTTATCATCATATTTATTATCCTTTATAAACTTCCAAGTTTCATTAAACATCAATTTATCTGCATGGTTAACTCTCCATGAATAGAATGATGCTGCATATGATGTATAGTCTACACCAAAAAAACTGTAATACCATTTTGCTGATACTAGAGATGTTGCTAGCGTGAATAAAACCAAACCAATAAATTTGAAAGTAGGAAACTTCTTCTTCGGCACTTCTTGTGGAGCTTCAATCTCTGGCTGTGTTTTCTTCTCTTCTGAAGGCGATTGTGTCTCTGACATTAATGGGGTAATTTCAAATGCTACATAAATTAAAAATTTTAAGAAAAGGGGAAATAAAATATTCAATTTTGGAAATAGTAATATTGAATTAGAAAAAAATATTGATCAATGAAAGCTCATCGAATATTAAATGGTGATTCAATGCGTAAATTTTTGAAATAAAATCGAAGTATCCATATATTTAATGCAAAAGAATTTTTCCAGAATATGCAATAATATTATCATGTGATAGTAGATTATTTTTCATAAATTGACTGTATATTTTCAAAAATAACGTGATTAAGGTTAGAATAAACGATATTCTCAATAAACGTACAAACACTCCCATTAGAAATAACAGTATACCATTTATTATCTGTATTCTATTTATACATAACAGTCTTATTCATTCATAAATATTTCTATTGGAAATAACACTATTTCCGTTGGTGTATCTGTATTCTATTCATACACAAAAGTATTACCATGGATGTAACAATATTATTCATATATAAATACTCCCATTATACATAAAAGTATTACCATTGATATATCTGTATTCTATTTATACATAACAGTCTTATTCATTCATAAATATTTCTATTGGACATAACAGTATTACCATTGATGCATCTGTATTCTATTCATACACAAAAGTATTACCATGGATGTAACAATATTATTCATGTATAAATACTCCCATTATACATAAAAGTATTACCATTGATATATCTGTATTCTATTTATACATAACAGTCTTATTCATTCATAAATATTTTTATTGGACATAACAGTATTACCATTGATGCATCAGTATCCTCATAAGATAGAAAATATTTTTTATTTGATGCTTAAGTATTTAAAATGTAACAAGTGATTATATTTGATACAAGCACTTTTATAAGATGCAACAATATTGAATGAATAAATCGGATTTTTATTTACCAATGAATCTGCTTTAAAATTATTTTAATCACGATGATATCGAGAGATAAATCAATGAATTATATTTATATCGATATAAAAATCTGCTATTTAAAAAATTTAAAAAAAAATCTGTGCAATAAGAAGAATGATCAAAGAAATTTTCCAAAGACATTAATTCATGAAACATAATTATAATTGCAAATCCTGATTCTTTTTAAATTTAATTTAGAAACGCCATAATACCAACTAAGTTTTTGCTTAAATGATGTTATCTGAAAGAAGTGCAATAAAATATATGTTGGGTTCAACAAAACGAAACTATACATGCATACAAAAAATTAGTGTCAAAATTATAAGTATATCGGAATGGCTTCTAGCATACATGAATAATCTAAACGAAAAAAAAGCAAATAATCATCATAATAAATACAATTTTAAAGAAATGATCGCAATATAACAAATTTGAAATAAAAGTCTTCGTCAAAAACCAATAAAGCTTAATTACTAACCAAAATTAGAATGAAACTCATTTATTGTGTATTAATATAAAATAGATGATGTAATTGAAGGTATTAATTCTATAACACACAATTGTCGAGCCATACTACAAATAAATGCATGAATAACCTTGACAAAATAATTATTTACTCTGTATTAATAAAACAATATTGTATTGAAGAAATTTAAACCATAACACACATATGATGAGCCATTTATTAAATTAATTCAATGTTGAATAACCTTCTAAAAATAATTATTTCCATCCAAATGCAAAAGCAATTGAAATACGAGGATCTTCATTTCTTCCGTCGCAATTTCAGCATTCTGCATATTAATAAGACTGCCATTCTTGAAAAAAGGGTATTTATTCTTGTTTACGATTTACATCGGATAAACATATTTTGTTGTATAGTATAAATCGTGGATTTATTTGTTTTTAGAACATGTGGGTTGCCTTTGGAACATGAATATTCAGAATATGGATAGTGTTTTTTTGGTAGTTTTCTATTGGTCAACATTAACTTGGTTTCTGAAAATAACCTTTCATTATATTGTAATACATGAAACAATAATTTTTCTCTAAGTGAACTATATTAATCACTATCACAATTTAATTGATCAAAAATGAAATTGACAGATTGATAAATATATATATCGAAAAATTTATGTAAATAATCAAAAAAACAATATATTCATATGCTGAAATTTGAAATTATACATGATGAATTTAAATAAAGAATAATATGTTTTCATGGTTGTTGTTCATTCAAAGATGCTTTTAGATTGAAAAGATTTTTTTAATATTTGCAAGTTCTTTTTTAAAAAATTAAAGATTAGAATCATATATCATAAATAGCAATGCGTAATTTTAGTTTAGTAATGATAAAATTGTTCTATCCATCAACCATATAGTGTAATATCATAACATTAATTTTTATTTATATGTTAAGTTTCTTTTAATAAATTCCATTTATTGAGACGCAATCAGACCATTAGAAATATTACAAAACACCTTGATACATCTTTTGAAACCTTCCCCTAATCTGTATTTATCAACTGCGCTTCTTCTTTCAAATGTGGTGTGTTCAAGTGTCTAATATCAGAATATATATTTAAATCATTCTTTTCAACACAAAAATGAACGAATATAAAATATTAAGCTTTTCTGAATATTTTGACATTTTACCTTGATATCAGGTATCTTTCGGGCAAATACCCCACTAAAACATATTCAATAAGAATCCCCTATCAAATATCCTAAATGTATTTGTATCCTTAAAAATAATCTCGGAATTATCAATTTTTTTTATGTTTTCATTTAGTTTAAATTTTCATATTTCAAATAAATCCAATAATTTTATATAAACCTAAAAGGCAATCATCCAAATGTTTTTTGGCAATATTTAAGATGGTTTTTTGGACTGTAAATATTGAATTATACATAATTTTAGATATTATAAGATGATAATCCTTATTTATAGTCTAAAAGACATTAAAATATCAAGTTAAATAACCCATATTGATTTATTCATTTAAAATTCAATCACTGGCCCTATTAATATAATATTTATATTTTGAATTCCTTGAACACACCCCTTAGACAAGTACTGAATAATAATTTTAGTAGATATTTTTTAAAATACCCTCAAACACAGTTGAATTTTGATTATTTATATCCAAAATTTAAAGTAATTGATAAATTCCTTTTTACTATACTAGAAAATGCGATATATTTTTGTTACTACGATCCGAAATTTGAACTAGCTGATAAATTCCTTTTTACTATACTAGAAAATGCTATATATTTTTGATTGCGACTATCCGAAATTCGAACTAGCTGATAAATTTCTTTCTACTATACTAGAAAATGCGATAAAGTTTTGTTTGCGACTATTCTAAATTCGAACTAGCTGAATAATTCCTTTTTACTATACTAGAAAATGCGATAAAGTTTTGTTTGCGACTATTCTAAATTCGAACTAGCTGAATAATTCCTTTTTACCATACTAGAAAATGCGATAAATTTTTGATTGCGACTATCCGAAATTTCTAAATAACGGATAAATCTATTTTTCTTCAATAAAAAATCATTCAATTTAAACAGATTAATCTATAATTCATCACTAAAATAAATAAGACTTAAAAAAAACCACTAGTATCCATTTTATTCGCGTGAATATATTAAAAGGCCTATATCACAAAAATTATTTATTAAATATATATTTTCGGTTCTAAATTTATATTTTACAATATAATCTTTTCTTATATACCATCAATCAAGAATGGAAATTTTCAATACTTTTATTTTATTCAAAAGTTTTATATATTCCACCAGCATATAGAGAACTTGTAATTTCAATCTTTTTGTTTAACTCGAAAATATAAATTTCATCACTATTATACAAATAATTGATTAAACCTATGATCTGCTTTGATTAATAATATTTATATGTATAAATTGGAATTATAAGAATAGGCGATGCTTATTTTTTTATTTTTTTTGTGATTTATTAAATTATATCGGGAAATTCAAAATTTGCCTTTTTTTATTGGCAATTTTACCCTAAAATACGGCAAAATTATTTTCAAAAAATAATCCACTCTATATAAATCTAAAAAAAACTCGAACAAAAATAAAATACATAGTAATTTATTCAATAGAAATCGCTTTTATGTAATTCACATATTATAAAATAACATTTCCTATATTCAATATATAAATTTAGATCGATATTTTGCTTTTTTTCGTTTCTAAAACGTTTTTCTAAAAAAAAGAAATTCTGATTTTAGATTTAAAATTATTTTCTGAAATTTATTTATATCACACATTATTTATTTTGACAAAAATTATTGATGATCCATTATGAACCAGAGATAAATTTTAAATCAGAAAAAAAAATATCTTCATCGCCTACTTAAATTACAAATGCAAATATATTAGAAATAGAATATAAAATGAACATTAGGAAGTCAAATACACTGCCATATCTTTTCTTATCCCCTTTCTTACACTTAAGACTATTCATCTAATCCTTTTAATTGTGGGCCAATCGAACTAAGGCTATTGCACAAAAATTAATCTTACACGACATAAACCGATAGAATATTCGTTTCTATAGCTTTCGCTAATTTTAATATTCTTTGATATTTTATATTGCTTTTTAATGAATTTTTAGCAACTTTAGACACAAATTTTTTTTACTAATACCATAGTAAATAAGATATAATGAGAAATCGAGAATAACATTATAATTTTTAGCTTAAAGAAGGTAGTAAAGGAACAAAAAAATCGTAAAAAACTAATAATGATCAGATACAATAAAAATTAAAATATTGTGTTTTTATGTTCAATTCAAATGTATAAACGAGAAAAAGTAATCGAAATTTTAATAGATTAAAATATTGCATTTATCCCACCCTTAAAATTCCAAAAAACATTTATAATATAAGGTTGAATTCTCTGTCTTCAGTGAAAAAATCACATTTATTTTGAGAAAACGAATCTATACAAAGCTTAAAATATATTTTAACGTTATTACAAAAATTTATAGTGCCAATGATCTCAAATGAGATATAAAAAAATAAAAATCAAAACTTTAAAAACATATTTTGAATACATGATTAAAATAACATAAATATGATGATTTTTTTTATATTCTGAATCTGGCTTCTTACTGTACTAGATTTATATGCCATATTTAATCTTTGTGCCTAGCATTTTTGTATTAAAAAAATATTTTGTTAAAATCAATGATATTTTAAACAGTAGAAATTCGTTTAAAAAATAGTATAAGAAACAGTATTTATACAATATTTTAAACAAAATTTTATTTATGCAGCGAAATATTATTTATAAAGTATTTAAAAGAAAATTTAATGGTATAATATTTAAAATTTCTTATAATTTATATTGTTTAAAATAATATAAAATCAGGGGTTTAAATTGAATAAAAATTTATATTATACTTTTAAGAAAAACAGAAATATATATAAAAACAATTTATTGAAAGAAAAAATATAATATTGTTTAATAACAAGTATAGGCGGTGAAATTTTTTTAAATAGTACTTATCTATTCAAGAATTAAATTTGTGTATTGTGCATATATAAATAGTATCATTTCAGTATTTATATAAAAAATAAATTGTTTTTTGTCCTCATATACCAAAAAAATTATAATTCCTCAATACATGATTTATTATGCATAACCATACAAAACAGCAGGAAATAAAAAATTATATTTTAAGTAAAAAAATATAAAATACCAATATACGTGTAAAGAAATACTTAGAAGGGTAATTTTTTAAACTACATTTCAAATTTTTGATAACCATAAAATTCTTTTTTATTTTTTTATGAATTTAAATCCAGTAAAATACTGATAATTTTTATAATCTTATCATTCTTTATTATTTACCAGGTGAAACAATGTTTATAAATGTCATGATCACCAACCAGATTTCAGCTACTATCATATTCATCATCAAATATCAAAACATATATTGGACAAATTCAAAACATACATATCAAATTTTTTTAACTGCATCAAATGTTTTTATACCATGCTTTTTATTCCGTTTCAGTCAATTATTGTGGTGCAATGTGTAACATGTTTCCTAGGAAAATATGGAATGGATAAAAAAATTGAAGGTGAAATAGCAGATTCGGAACTATTATCCATCAAAAATAATTTTATTCCGTCGAGTCTGCATCCAAAAGAAACGTTTGATGCAAATAAAAATGCTGTTTCCGGTGAAAATATATATAATTCACTTGATAATGGATTGGAAATTTCTCACGATGATATGTTTAAAAACCAGGAAAAGGAGAATCCTATTGAAATAGAGAGTTTAAATGATAATTCCGAATCTTTTAGTGGTAAAACATCTGATTTAAAAGTACCGTCAAAATCAGTTCAAAATGATATTAAGGATAGCAAACTTTTAAATAAAAATAACACGAAAGAAAATCATGGTGCTCAAAATAGGATAAATCTTCATACACCTTCGATGATAGACGAAAAACCAAAGCTTAGGTCTAAAAGTTTAGACTCTAACAATAATTTAGAAAAAAACAGAAATAAAAACCTATTCACAAATAGAAAAATGAAGTCATCTTCCAATTTTATAAGAGATAGTGAAAAAAGTGAATTGAACACCGGAAAATTAACCGAAAACATGCTTTTGAATAAACACAAAGGTGGATCAAATAGAGATAATACTAAAAAGAACCATAGAGCCAATGGTGAAGCAAAAAATAAAAATTCTTTTGGTAGGAGTCACAAGAATAACCGTTCTATACACAAGAATAATTTTAATGATGATAAAACCAGGCCTAATTTTAATAATGAAGATGAATCACCGGAAAGACCAAATTATGGAGATGAAGATGAACCACAAGAAAGGCCGAATTATACAGATGGTGGCGGGGAAATCGATGAAGCGCCAGAAAGACCAAATAATGAAGATGGGGGAGGCGAAACAAATGAAAATATTGATTCTAAGGAAGGAAATGAAGATTCGGAAACGATAGACGATATAGATGGCGATGATAATTACCCAAATTCACAAACAGAAGATGATAGTAGAAATGATACTAATTTTACAGCGAATGACTGCCCAGAAATTAATCTGGATGATATTATTAATAATATAGGGGGTGATATAAATGGAAAAGTCAACAATGGCGATGATAGTGATTGCTTGAATCAGATTGATTCACATCCAAAAGAAACAAACTGTGATCCTAAATCTTCACAAGAAGATGAAAGTAATGGAAATTTATCAAATGAAAATTCCAATAAAAATTTAAAAGCCGAGAAAGATCCAAAACAGAATAATTTTGCAAGAAAAAAAAACCGAAACAAAAAAACATGCAGAACATCAAATGAAAAAACCAATTCAAATGGATATGATTGGAGCCCTATTGTGAAAAAAGTTGTGATACCAGCAGAACCTAGGCGAATTTGCATAGTTAAAGTCATTCCCATTCCTGTTACGAAAGATGGTAAACCTTGGAAAGGTGGTAAAACAGATAAAAATTCTTTGAAATTGTAAATAATAAAATAAATAATGCAGATGATCACCGAAATTTTTATTTTGGTTAAGATTGTAAATCAAGCGAAGATAATCACATGATTATTTTAATATATAAAGGTTTAGACTAAATGTATTAAAATAGTAAATTCCCTTTATGGCATCCCAAAAGAATTGATACAATTCTAGGTTGGAAAAAAAGAATAACAAAGAAAACTAAATAAATAAGTTAATTCCAAAAAATACATATATATTTGTAATGAAAACAAGAGAATTTAAAATGCAAAATAAAGCAAAAACAGAAAAAAAACATTACTAAAAATTTTGGGTCGGAAACCAAATCAAAGAACAAATAGATCCATTATAGAGATGTTTAATATCTATGAAATATACGAAAATAATTTTTATTGACCTTGCATAACTAAAATAGAAACCAACTAATTAAAACGCAAATAATTGTAACATGAGAAAACATTAAAAATTATCCAAAAGAATGAAATGTTCTTAAAAAAGGGTACAAACACACATTTTTTTTTGCAAGTTTATAAAATTACCTTGTTTAGGCCAAAGTTAAGACACAATTTTTTTTGAAAGGCGTTATTTATATTGAGAGCTGGCTTTTTTAAGGTTTTAAAACTTGATACATCTTTTTAAGCAACAAAATTTTCAAGATCGAATATCGTTATTTACTGTAATTTGCCTTTTCAAAAGTCACATAAGCCACTTAATTTATAAATAATTAATACAGCATTCTCATATACTCTACACGAGATGCTTTCAAAATAAAATAATTATCAAATTTATAATTATAAAAATTCACACTATTATATATTTTTTATATCTCAATATTTAATGGCTTCAAATAAAAGTCACAAATTTAAATTTTATTCCTTTAATTAGAAGTTTAACTTGATTTTCCATAAAATTTATAGATAATTATTTTCGTATATGCTAATTAGGCGATTTCATGTCTTATAATTAATAGCAACTAAAAATTACAGATTTATTTAAGAGTTTACATCTTTTACTGTTTGCCAGCGCAAAACTTTATATTGCCCTATATTACAGATTTGCTGTATACTCTTTATAAACAGATTATCCTTACAGTCTTCCCCAATACACCTTATACGCTCAATACTTATATATTCATATGTTTTCTCTAATACGATGGAAGTTCGTATTCTTCCTCTTCCGTTGGTATCCCCTATTTCTCAATATACGACTTATGATATTTTTTTGAAAACAATATCGCATTTTTTGAAATAGCAACTAACAAAGTATTTCTTTCCAGTATAAATAATCATAAAAAAGATGAATTTTATAATCCACATTTCAAAAATCATTTTACCTTCGACATATTATACAGCTCTAATTTATTTAAAAATTCACTTTTAACAATACTTGCGTATGATCCAAGAAATACTTTTTCAACGTAGATTTTAGCAATAAATTTATTTTATAATATAAAGTCATTGTGTGATAATGGTACCCAGCTAAATATTTCATATCGTAAATTCTCTCAAAATCAGATAAAATAACGATAATCTCGAATCAAATTCTTTATTTATTATGTACACATCGACATTCTTTCTTTCTTTTAAAACTACATTTCAATTTAATATTTTAAAAGCGAAATTTTCGCTCACATAGTGTAGTGGTTATCACGCGTTCCTCACACGAACGAGGTCTTCGGTTCGAACCCGAATGCGAGCAGTTTTTCACTTAACAACTCTAATATTTTGCGAGAGCATTGACGTTTCTTAATTACAATAATGAAGTTATTTCGTATATATAAATTTTTAAAAATTAATTAAATAACATTAACAATGACAAACAACTTTTTGCCATTTTTTGAATATTTTATTTACAGGTAGCTAAATATATACCAGAACAATGCTTTTGATTTATTTTTTATTCATGAATTAAGTTTCTTTTTATCAATTTAGACGTGCTCCGCCCATTGGGAATATTGCACAACTCCTTGATACATCTTTTGACACCTTCACCTGATCTATATTCATCGACAGCTCTTCTTCTTTAAATTGACATGAGTCCGTGTGTCTCGCGAAGTGTGAAAGCTTGCATGTATGGTTCTACTTCGCCTGGGATTTTTAACGTGATTATGAACATATATAATTTCGAAAGTTGTGCCAGGCGAATCGATAAAAACTATTTAATCGAACAATTTATGTGGATTGAAAGAAACCAAATCTATAATAACGCACATCAAATATAATATAAATTCGAAATCGTCGATAAACCACAGTAATAAGTTTCATAAGGTATATATAACATAGGGGTCATCATTTATGGGCTAATTTTCGGATATAATTTTGATTTAAATTCTCGTGCACAATTTGATTGATTCCCCGTGCGCACAGTTAATTTATACTTTCGGCTATTAGCTTCCCTCGAAGATCTATTTAGATACTTTTCAGCTTTTCGAGACCTATTCATTCAAGAATTTTCCCCAAATCCAATGTTTGTATATATGTCTCGATCTAATTCGTGAGTTCGAGTTCCTTCTGGTACATTTTATGATAGTGTGCTATCGCACCATCCGCTTCAATTTATAACAAATAACATGATAACATTTAATTTTTTTATAAAATTAGCTTAGGATAACCGAGAATTTGTAGTAACGTTCATATCAACTCAGGATTTTAGTTATTTTATCTATTGCACAGATAAATATCTACCTTATGGATTTGGTTTCAAAAATGAATT
>NW_028233125.1:0-23615 GCF_057557595.1 Rhyacophila brunnea | reverse complement strand
ATTGTCATATAAATGTTTCAAATAAACATAAAATGTCGTATTATTTTGCTGTTGATGAAAAAAAATTGTTTTCTGATGTAATCAGATATATGGTTCATGTACATATATTTATAAATATCTGATCTTGGTATATTGATTTTTGAATGAAATCATCTTGATAGTATTCTAAAAAAAATTTCACACCTCTTATCAGTTTAAATACATATGACTTGAAAATGATACAATACAATCAAATTTCTAATATAATTATTGATTTTTAAAATTTTTAGTTGAAAAAATTTTCGTGGAATATTGAGGATTATCTTAGCAGTGAAGGATATGTTTTTATATAATACATATTCATCCATATGATGTCTAATTAAAGACTTGAAAGAGTTTTTTGCATGTTAAAAAGAATTTTTTATATTAAAACACGATTTTAACTGTTTAGTGAAAAAACATATATCATCACATTTTATTTAAAAATTTACATCCCTGTTTGAAAAAAATGAGTTTTAAATCGACAAAATATATATGTAACGAAATTGCGAAAATTTTTAGAATGGCAAAACCAATAATAAGAGGGTTTTATTTTCGAGCAAGGGGGTACGTAAGATGTGGAACATGTAAACAAACTCTATATGAAGAATTATATGTAGTTAAGAATACTTTTAAAACGATAATTGTTCTACTAATCATAGAACAATTATTTTTAATTGTGAAGAAACATTCAAGGGAAGAATTGTATGAACAGAACTATAATTTATATTCAAGTGATGATTTTTTTCAAAACTACAGGTATGCTTTGATAAAAATCTTCAAGAATACATCTTTAGCGATACAAGAAAATTTCACGAGCTACAGCACAGGATTGTGCATAAAACGGATTTTTCAGAATTTATGTACTGGCTTAATAGTATACGCATGAAATTAATAGAAAAATTTAATGGAAGAGGAAATAGAAATAGTCTACAAGACAGGCCCTATCGCATTGTATTTAATAGTAAAGAGCATGCTGTTCTTTTTTCCAAAGAATTTTTTGAAAATATATATGAAGAGCGGGGGAAAATGATATTTGAAGCTCAATTATTTTTGAACATTGAGATTATTGCAATAGATTGTAACTCTTATATATTTTACAGTGTTCATCAATACTATTTTTGTGGATATGATATGAATTTGACAAGTGTAGAAAAAGTGAATATAGATTGATGCGAAACTATAAAATAAATAAAACTGTATCATATTTAATCTTTACTTATATTATATTAAAAACGGATTTTATAAATATTTACCCAGAAGTTGTGTATAAGAAACACTTTTTTATCCTAGTTGTTATTTTTATATTTTCCGAAACAAAAAATCCAAATATTTTACAATAAAATAAAATTATAAAATAAAAATGTAATCATGATCATTATATATTGTGAAGATGTAACTTATATAGCAAAGTATAAAATGAATTAGATTTTTTTAAAATAAATTCAAACATCTATAACAAAAAGAAATATCCGTTAAAAAAGAGTAAAAAATAATTTATGTATTTTGATAATAAAAAACAGTGATTTGCATATTACTAAGTTTCTAATGGTATTCGATCTTAAAATATCCAACTCTACTTAAAATAGTGGTATTTTTTTTGCAAGATGATATAAATTTGTATTATGTTACCATAAAAATATATTTTTAATTGATATAATCTAAAAAACTGAGATAGTAGTTAACAATCTAAACAATTTTATATATACAAGTATATGAGATTGAATATTTTCATAATTTAAATTCTGAAATTTTTACGGAAAAAAATTCCTGCTGCTTCTTATGCCATAGTGTATTATAAAATATATCTGATCCATACATAAGTATATGATAAATGCAAATTATATATAAGGATGTCTATAATATTATGATAAAATATAAACTTATGATCGTATGTAAAGAAATATGGAAAATTTGCACAAAAAAGGTTTTACACATATCTAGGTTTTTTCAGTAAAAAGATGCAATATTATTATATAAACTGTGTTTGTAAAAATACGTGAGGAATTGTATGACACCACGCGAAATATATTTAGCTTTAAGATGCAGTATTGAAGCATAAGATAAAAAAATGCCTTTTTCCTAATTATAAACTACTTGTTTACATATAAAAGAACTTCAACCCAATTTAAAGTAGTTCATTTTACATTTATAACTACTTCTAGAGTTTTTTATATGTATAAAAATATGTTTAAATTGAGACTGACACGATATCATAAAGAATTTTCTAATATTTTACTAATAACAACGATAGATGTTGTTTTTCGTGGATAAAATTTTTACATATATAAATAAAAAATTTTTGTGCAAATACATATATGTCGCTGATTAATTTAGCCTTAATAATATATTTTAAAGAGAAAACAAATACAAATCAACATGTAAAATATACTTAATTTAGCTTTATTTGTTTTAAAAATATCCGGTTCACTTTTAAGCATATTTTGCAACTCAATATTTCTAAAGAACGCAAGATATTGATATTAGCACGAAACATTGTCTATTTGTTCTATAAGAGCATGATAAATGCTAGCCAAACAGCAAAAAAACACACAAAAGTTTTATAAACTTTATTCACTATACGTTTCCATTTAAAAAAGATTATTTTAATCTGCATTGTTGGTATAAATTAGGATCTAGCTTATGCATTTATTCTTTGACTTTAAACTCTTTTGATGCAAAGTATGAGAATAACATGAATTGTCAAAATTAATCAACAGAAATGAAAGTTATATCAACCAAACACACCTTTTTATAATCAAATATAGCATTTAAAACGCGAATTATGCTTTTAAAAGGTCGTAATCGTACATAAACCTTATAATGAAAGATACTATGGATCAAAATATATTTTTTAGAAACGTGCTCATTATAAACGGATACTCCGTTTCTATATGCATAAGATATGAATGAAATAGTATTCTTTTTTATATGAGCATTTATAAATTTAACTCATATTAGTTTAATTAAGATAATATATATTGAATAAGATATTATAAACATATGAATTTGTATTTGATCTAGGACCTCAGATCTTGCAATTAACTTTCAATTATTTATATCGAAATTGAATTTCTAAAAATATCAATTTATAAATTATATTTAAAGAATATTCACACATGTTATATCAATAAATTTGGTTTTCAGCACAAACATTTACAAATTTGATTATTTAGTAGAAATCATGCTTGTTTATTGATGTTTTCGATATGATGTGATTAGAGGAAATCAATCACATATGCTTGAAAAGAAAATATAAAATCAAAGACAGAAATTAAATCAAATAAATAGAATTACCATCATTCAGATCGAATTAAAAAAAAATGTTGTTTTGTGCATAAGAATCCCTTTCTTTCGTTATAAAAGGCGAACCATGTTGTTTTTCTGTATTCTAAATGAAATAAAGAAACAGAAAAAATAGAGGAGTAGATTTGAATTTTGTATCTTTAATTTTATGGGTACACCTAATTTATTTTATTGCAAAATCCAATAGCAGCATTCATATATATATATTTATTTTTTATTTGAAAATTATATGATATATAATTTTCGGCATATCCGCATCTTACAAATTCGGCATGGATTTTTTATTCACATTAAAATTTATGATACTTATAGAATACTGTGTGTATTTTTTAATCAAATATATAATATACAATGTCAAACTAATCTCAAATTAAAGATTAATAATGTATTTACATATAAGAAACACAACACTTCTAGTTGTAACTTTAATGCTTAAAATCTAGTGTTTAATTTTTTTTAAAAATTATACTATGTTAAAGCTATAAATTCCGATTGATGGCATATTTGAAGATCCGTTATGGCATTCCTATTGATGGAAACATATTGCAGTTTTTCAGTTTTTATTAATTTTTCGATTTGTATGCCTGCTAATTTATATATTTTATTATATTTTTTATATTATCTTTCTTATTTGTCATCTATATGAAAAGAGGATATTAAAATTTCATTCCAATTTTTAATTTAATAGACCGTGAGCATTTCTACCCCCATAGGAATTTAAAAAAATAATCTGCTTTCTTTTGAACTTTAAAGCGTTAAGCCATATTTTAATATAATCAGACGCTATGATTCTGCTTCTAGTCGAGTTATCGAAAATTGTGAGGAAGGTGGTTGTATTTAATTCTTTCTATTCAGATATACAGTATATAGATAATATCAGACCGTATCACAAATTTGAAAGAGCTATTTTATTAAAAAGTATGCGAGTTATTATGCACGTCGATACTAGTATTTTTCGTGGTGTTAATCTTGGGGGAAGCCAAACTTAATCTATTTAAGAATAAATAATTCTCAAAACTACGTAAAAATTGCTGTTGTTGATATTATAGAAAACCATTTTATTTTAATATAATTATTTAAAAGGTTTATATTGTATATCGATAGAATCCCGAAAAGCCCAGAAGAAACCGATAAGAAAATTTATTAATATCTAAGAATAGATCTTTTGGCACCGAGTAAAAAGTTTAGTATTCTCGCGTTTTTTTATGAAAATATAGAAAAATATTAATTATATGTAATACGGATACAATCTATTTTGATACTGATTTCTATGCGAATAAACTCGAATACTGGCATGCTTTTAAATATACGGTCGCAATTAAAGAGACTTCAGAGCGTATAATTAATTAATATATTTATGACACCCTTTTCTGTCTCAATTATTGAAGAACTTTCAAAAAGAATAAAATATATAATTAAAAACTATATATATATGCAGCAAAGTATTTTAATGTGCATAAAAAAGCTTAAAATATAAATATTAAGCCATTATATATAAACATTAGACATGTGTATTTTTAATTGGGTGTATGATGAATTTAAAAAGATTTTTTCCTTATAAAACTCACAAATATTCTATGTGAATAAGCAATAATAAGATTGAATGATATTTAAATTTGTCGAATTGAATTTTAAGGTATCTGTCTATTTAGTGACAATTTGCATTATCATAAGACATAAATGACCACAATTTGCGGTATGTCTAAAATAAACATGAAGTTTTTGTGTGATAGGGCCATAATAAAATTAAGCATCTGATGAAGGTCGCGATTTTATAACTGTGCAGATGAATAAGAAAGACGAGTGAATAATATGAGTAGATTGGCTGGTAAAAATAGTAAAATATATAATTTATAAAAGATTTAAAAGATTTAAAACATTTGAGTGTTTAAATATCTGGGTAAACATACCAATTTTCATTATCTATTAGGACTAGAATTTTGAATATTAATATTTCAATATTTTATCTACCCATATCCTATGAATAATTTCCTTATATATCAATGACAAAGAAGATAAATCAATAATAACGTAGAAAAAAGGAAAATTTATTAGAAAATTATTTTAAATAACAACAAGGTAAAACAATAAAAATTTGAATTTGTGATTGAAAATCATGGTTTGTGTAAATATTTTAAAGAAAGCAATAAATATCTAATTAAGAATGTTGATATGGGTATAATAAAATATAAATATAATTTCTTTAAGTTAGTATACAATTTGCGAATGATGAGAAGAATATAAATAACCAAGTTGCTATCTAAAAAGGGTCGTTTTGACCTAATTTAAATAATGTAGATTAGTTTTATATGAAAATATGGCCTAAAATATTCAGTAGCAAAAGGTTACATAGCATCTTATGATTCAAAACAAAAATTTGAATTTTAAAGGAAGATAATTCTTATTATGATAAAGAAAATTTCTATGCAATTAGAAATGGATTTAAGATAGACATTATATATAAATATCACACTATAAAATGTGGATCTATTTTATGTGTAAACATAGGCGATGAAAATACTGTCAAAGTTCAAGTGCTTTTTTTTTCAATAAAGAACTGATGCTCATAAGTTTAAGACCATAAGAAATTACTATCTCTTATGAAAAAGGATATTTAAACTAGCAAAACGGAATGGTAATGCTGTCAATATATCAATTTGTATCATAAAATTGTTTGTGAACTATTGAAAAAAAAATATAAACTCGATATCTTTTCTTTCTGATATAATGTTTAACGAATATGATCAAACAAAAACTATTTTCTAAATATATAAAATATTCCTGTAAAAAACGCAAATACTTGTTCTATGTTTGCCTAAACTACTAAAAAATAAATCCATTTCTCGATTTAATGATCTAATATGATCACGTGCAATATAAAATGTTAACTTATTTCAGTAATAATCGAACCCAAATAAATAAATTATTTGGGTTCGATCAAAACATCGATTTGGTTATTGAATCTGGAAATAAATATATTTGACGCTATCGTCGTGCTTAGATCGCTGTGAATAGTAAGTATAATTTAATATCTATAACTAAAATACGACTCTATATATTAATAGCTAGCAATAAACCTTAGATTTCTGGATTATACGTGACCAAAATTATTTATTGCTAAAAATATGACACTGTATACTTCGAAATAATGCACGTGTAAATAAAAAATACATAAATTTTGCAAATCCTTATTCATTACAAAATACCGAATCAGTATCAGTGTTGCAATATTGCAATACAGAATCAAGGATTATGAATTTATAGAAATGCTGTGTTATAATAGCAGATTATGTCTTAATGCACCGGTGAATATGATAGAACAACGTGCTGCATTGTTATTGATTAAACAATAAATAGTTATTGGTCCTACAAAGATCGGTAAATAGAAACAAATGATCAACGGATAAAAAAGAAGGTGAAAAATATATAATTTATGTTTATAATATTACCTAGGTGCTATGAAATTCGAAATCCGTTTCCGTAGATATATGAAATCGAATAATTGCTGAATTCTGTTCTAAGGAAGACACATAACTTATTTGGAAATTTATATTTTGCGAGCAATCAAAATTTATATAATTACAGAGCACTACAGCGCATTTTAAATTATTAATCTAGCAACGCTAAATTAGATATAAGGCATAATGTAAACAAACATATGTTTATGCACATTTTTATCTATAGGCAAAATTTATAATATTTATTTAAGTTTATTCGCAATCACCTTTATTACATTTAATTTTTTATTAATATTTTATAATAAAAATGCATCAAAAATTATAATTTATCAGAAGCTTATTTTATATATATCCAGTTAGGTATTGCTTTGATAAAATTTAAGAAATTAAAAGATATATAAAAACATCATATAAACATATAGGTATCCGCTGCAGTTTAACAGCCACAAATTATATATTTAAGTTTGTTTTTTAAACAATGAACATAATTATATTTTACAGACATAACCAATATATTATAGAAACACGAATCAGTTTATAGAACTAGGAATTAATATACAAACAATTTCAAAATTATGACCACTTCATCTATCTATAAAAAATTTTGGTCTGTAAACTACAAAGAATTTTTTTAGAACTAACATGTTTTTGTGATAATTAAAAAATCTAATAGATGATTAAGTATTTTTTCAATATTATAAACACTTTGAAAAACCTATTATAACTACAAAATTTTTCGTCTAAAACCAATTTATTTATGAAAAACATATACCTATAAATAAGTTTATGGATTTTTTTGTATTAATATCTAGTGGAAAAAGCCCATTTTTTGAAAAAATTATAGAATTATTATCATTATTTCCAGGTTTTTATATAATGAAGCATACTTCTTCAAAAATGACACGTTTATTATTAAAAATACACTGCAATAGACCCATATCGAAAGTAAATAAATAATAGGGGTTAAAACTTTAATTTATTACTTTTTAGATAAATTTCATACTTAATCTTAATCTTAATTGATTGACTGACTATTATTATAAGTGATCTTCTTTCTTAAGTCTATCAAAATTTTACAGTTAAAAAATGAAAACAAAATATTTTAGCCTATATAATAGCTTTTGAAATTAAATTATCAAAATTCATTTTTTTTATTTATAAATTTTATTTCTCGTGTGATAGTCAACAAAGCATTATAGTTTATTGTTTTTTGTATGTATAAACTTTAAATAAAACTCTCGAGTCTTTATTCCTCGATCTAAAATATTTAAACAATTAATATGGGATCATAATATTATAAAACTAAAAAAAGCAAAAATTTATGATTTCTATTGTTTTTAAATAATAACAAACACTTTGAAACAGAAACCATACTTTTGACAATAAATACTGAATTCAATTTTGCGCGAACTAAAAAACATAAAATATTATAATTAGACATATAAACATCGTTTATCTACATAATTAATTATAAATGTATTAAAATCTTTTTCATTAATTATTTTTAATTTAAAGAAGTATAAATACTCAATATAGAAACTTCTTGTATATTTCAAATATAATTTTTTTTTAAATATTTTATTATAAATTTAATACTAAATAGGTGTGTTTTTACCGCGTATACAATATGTGATGATAAAAGATTTGTAAATTTTAATATTCATTTTGTTAGTTATGATGTATAAATACCATTTATCACATGGTAAAATAATTTATAAATTACGTTTTTTAATTTTATATACAAATGCAAGACAAAAATTATCCCATATGTTATAATATGCGGCGGTGTGGTGACACGATATCATAGGAGGTACCCGAATGAACTAGATAAGACGAACCAAGTTGAGGCATATTTTCAAACCTTGGGATTGAGAAAAACCCTTGAATTAAACGGTCTCGAAAGAAGGAGGGGTGTTGAAGAGTTCTTTGGAGAGGAGAAGATAGCCGAATGTATAAATACGCTGTGTGTACAGAGAATCGAACGAGCTGTGCTGGGAACAAAAACTAGATTACGCTATAAATACAGCCCTTAAATAAGATAAAAAAATACAATTTTTAATTTTAATAATGTTAAAAACAGCACAATATATATGAGTTTATTCTTTTATATATTTTTGCATATAAATGTATATTTTATTTATAAAATAATTTCTGATGACTGAATCCAATACAACAAAGAAATCATAATTTTAAAATCAAGAAACATAATTGTTTATATGTCATCAATGTCTTACAAGAGGCGAAAGCTGGATGATGAGAATTGGATAAACACTTGAAAAAATTTACAATAAATTTGAAAAGGCTGGCGATGTCGCTCTTAACCAAGAAAAATAATATAAAGGAATAAAACGAATTACATTTAACAGTAAATATTTATCATATATTTAAACTTTTAAAACCATATCTTATATAAAATGACAATTACATTGCTTAATAAAATCCAAACTGTGGCAAAACCAATAATTTTTATAATAAGTATAATAAAACCAATATATATATAAACGATTTGTAAAAATCCAGTTTATATTGCTACATATCTTTTCAAAAAACAATATTTTGATTGATATTCGAAACTTTATACAAGAAATTATCCAACAAATATATATTCAATTATAAGGATGTAATTTATATAATAAAACATATGATATTTATATATGGGTTAGTTTTCTTTTTATCTATTTAGACGTGGTCAGCGTGTATAGAATATTGCACAACTCCTTGATGTATCTTTTGACAACAAACCCTGATCTATCTTTATCAATTGCTCTTCTTCTCTCAAATGAGATAGTATAAGTGTCTTGCGGAGTGTGTGAGTTTGCATGTATGCTTCTACTTCATCCGGAATTGTTAACTCGTTAATATATTTTTTATGATATTTAGTGACCACCCCATCCCGAGTTATTAATAAAAACAAATAATTAGAGATTTATAGTCAGATTGAGACAAAAAATAAATTTACAAGAAACATAGAATAATATATAGTTTAATTATTTTTAAGAGAAGAAAATCGCAGTTTAATTTACTATTATTTTAAAAATACGAACAAATGGTCACATGTTCAGTCAACATTTTGGAATAGCTTTCGCCCTGTTTTCTACCAAATCGAAATTTACTTTATGATCTCAACAACCGCACCACCTATTATCGTCTACCACAGCTTCCCATCCTTTTATAAATTCTCTTGGCGCTAGGAACTTAATCTCTCGTAAATGCCATCTTCAGAGCAGCAAAAATGTAAGTTTCGGGGATTTTCCCCTATCGTATAACCTCGACAGGGTTTATTTTATTTTTTTTTGACGAGAGTCTTTCACACTCTCGTCGATATATCATGTAAATATGGGATTCTATATGCATAAATTAATGATAAAAAGCTATAATTTATTAAAAACAAACCAAAAACACAAATTTATTAAAAATGAGGGCTTTAAAACACAATTACCAAAATTTTGAAACTAGATAAATGTAAAATTCTAATTCTATATAGCTTAAGAAAATATCTAAAAATATAAATTAAAAATGCTGGTGCTAAATTAAATATAAAGTATAATCAGCTAATCGTAATTATCATATAAATTATCAGCGGCAAAAATAAAAAAAATTTGCAAACCTTTATTATGCTAAAAATTATATTTTAAAATGATTGTAACTAATCATCCGCACATATTTAGGGATTAAAGGAATCAGAAATCAATTTAAAATAGAATAAATTTTGTGTATTAAAGATATATCCAACTTGTTATTCTGTTTCTTAAACCTTATATCTGAAAAATTAAAGTAATAAAGCCTTATATAATAAAATATAGAATTATAGATATGTAAAATGGGAAAAAGCAATCTCATAATATAGATATTTGCCAAATTGTTTATTATTTATTTCAGCCTGAAAAAAGCTTTCATACATAATAAAAATATTATAACCAATAGTTAACGTAATTAAGCATAGTAATATTAAAAATATCTTGGTATTCCCGTTAAAAAAAACAAATAGAATATATGATGGGAATTATAAATCCATTTTTTTTGATATGTCAAACAAAAAACATAATATGTATATTTAAGTATTGAAATATGTCAAATATAATTTTATTGGTAACATGTATCTAACTTCCTATCAACATCAATTATTATTTGATTTTAAAATCATCTCTAAAATTATCGAAAAAACACTATATTGTATATATGAACCATTTTAGATATTTTTATATATCAATAATACAATTCAAAGCACATTTAAGCATGATATTAATCACTATACAAAACGTTTTTTTGCAAAAAATCATCAGCGATGTATTTTACAACAGAAATTCATATAAAAGGCATATATACTGTAAAAAAGTTCACAATAATGTGTAAACAATTTATTAAAACAAAGATATGTCTTATCCTGGTATTAGTATTATAAATTGTAATTTAGAATTACATTCATGTTATAAAGAATATAAAACAATTTTCCCAAAATTTTCTGAAATCCAAATTTATTCCATAATTTCTTTTATAGAAAACATTTTCTATATATTTTTTGTTTTTTTCTTTGAAGAAACGCATACTTTCCAATTTTACAGAAATTTACTGTTGAAGAGGTTTATTTATTTTTTTAATTAAGGCATAGTTATTAAAAAAAATATATAGTTCTTGTTATATGTTTTAATAAAGATAAATATGTTATTTTAGAGAAAAAAATAACTGAATCATTTCGAATCTATAACTCCATTAAAAACCAAAATCAATTATTAATATTTAAATTGAAATATTAGAATACACATGAAAAATAATAAAAACAAATAGGGCTTAAATCACATTTACATAAACTTAAAAATTATGATTATCTAAGCCCATTACTTTTTATTCAAAAATTGTTTAGATTCATTACGTCTATATATTCTTGTATATCTTTTATCTCAGATATCCTTTAACATCATGACTTTTTGCAACAATTTTATAGCTTTAGGAAATTTGATGGTCAAATATGTTGGTTCCAAAAGTAAATCAATTTTCCTATTATCTCTTTCGAGACAAAGATTTATGTTTTTCTAAAAAAAAATATAAACAATCATGAAACTATTATCAATTGATTACCGTTAAAACCTTGTTTGTATATTCACATTTTAAATATATCGTCGTTAACTAAATAGCAAATTTAACTGCTTAAATATATAAAAGATATTTACACCTAATTTTATTAAAATATTAAATAAAAATTATGCATTGGTTTATTATTTTCTAAAAAAAACATGAATATAAATAAATTTGTGTCGATGAAAATGATTTTTAATGCGCATTCATACAAACACAGAATTTCGAAATAATGGTATAAGAATGATACAAAGTTTTAGCAAGATTAGGCAACTAAATCCAGCATCCTGAGTATAAAATCATAATATAAATATGAATATTTTCATAAATATTTATGGAAAACAACGTATATATATGACTACACAAAAAAATCTTAAAAATATAATTTAATTATAATATTCAGTTATTGAATGATAAAACTAAGGGTAAAAATATGCAAACAAATAAATATGCAAGTTTATCTGTTAAATAAATATGCTCGATGAATAAGAAGAAGAAAAAATCGAAGAAATAGAAGTGGAAAACAAAATAATTTCTAATGATAATGTAGTTTTTATAAAAATATAAAACCTACTAAACATAGAATTAAAATAAAAGCATTTCATATTGGACATAAAAATTAAAATATAACTTTTTCTGTTTTAGTTGGTGAATTTACGGTTACGCTTAACAAACCAACAAAAAAAAATATATTTTGATCAATTTTTGAATAGCAAAAACACCACATTTAAACAGTTCATGATTTTTGACATGTTTATTTGCGTTTTTTAGGCCTACAATATATAAAAATATGATATTTAATACAAACACAATAAATATATTGGTCTAATTACACAATTAATAAACAAATAGAATTTCATATACTCATGAGTTAAAATTTAAATATTAATTGAACAAAGTCTTAGTATTTGATAGTTAAAGATTTGCTAACGTACGTGAGAAGAAAATCTGAGCATAATTATCAAATCAATTACTAAAACTGCAGAAGAGCAAAATTTTTAAGAACAGGACAATTAAAAATTCATCAAGCTTGCAATAATTCTTACTAATACTAGATGTTGTAATTTTTTTTATCGACATAACTATCTTTTATATGAACCTATAAGTTTCCTTCTATGATGAAATTCTAATAAGTGCTTTTAATCCCTAGTTATTAATAGATGTTAGCAATATTGTGTTGAATTTTTTTTTTATAGATTCCGAGAAAATAATGTACGAATTTCGCAATTTTATTAAAATGTGCATCTTTACATGATTTAAATATCATTGTAAAAAATTAATTTTTTCGGATAGATTTAATTAAATCGTGTTTAAATATTCTTTTCAGCAAAAATCAAAATTTTTAGAATGTATAACAGGCATAATTGTGCTTTATTGGTTTCAAAACAATGTTGATGTCACAATTATATGATTAAACCAAAGATATTGGTATTATTATTTAATAAATTGTTTGATTTGATCATTTAATATAGAAAGATTACAAAAAGTATATATTATATTTAGCAATATGCGTAAAATGGTTTTAATAGGCTAAATCACTTGACGAACATCACGATTTTAAGTTTATATGATATTGAATATCTTTTTTTTATTGCGAATTGGTTTATAATGTGTGCATTTCAATAATGAAATTTAAGATGATATTTCAAAAATTAATTTATTAAAAAAAATTGCTTAAAATATAAATAAACTCTTATAATCACTTAAAATTATCAGGTTTAAAAGTATAATTACACGAGAACATTTAATAAAGGTTTTTTTTGTAATATACAATTCCCTATAGTAAGATAAATTACTATTTTCTCGGTGAAATAAACCATTTAATCTGATAAATGCACGCAACAATACAACATTAAAATACTCATTCACATACATTAGATAACAGTCGTCATAAAAATATGCCGTATCGGTTATGCATAAGATAATAAACATAATATGTATTTTTCTAAACCTAAATATAAATAAAGCATTTAATAAGTTAAGTATATTTTGAACAGATAAAGTAGTTCATTATTTCTCACATAATAATAGAATGATAGACATAGTAACTTGATCATGATTAAAATAATGATCACGATATCTATTTTTATTACTTACGCCATTTTGATGATTTATTGCTTGCATTGGAAATATAAGCTGTACATAAGTATTAAATTGTTTAAAAAAACAAGGCTGTGCATGGTATGGCTTGCTAGATTATAATAAAATACTTAATGTATCATAAAAAATAGCTTAGTAAAATATTGGCAAATTCTATAAATAATTTGTTTTTAATGGTACATCATATTATACCTATGCAAATAAGTCTTGTAAAATCTGCACTGTAAATATTTTAATGTGATTTTTAAAGTCGTTTTAAAGAGTGTTTAATACTGATATCGAGCTCTTTGGAATTATAAAAGAAACTGATGGGTTAAAGCATGATTATATGAATATAATATCAAAATTATATTTTAGACATATTCTTATGAAACATCGATAAAGAAAGAATTTCAATTTGTATTTTAGCTAAAAAACATTGCAAAACATAAGAAAATAAGTTCTTAAATCTACGAAAGCATAAAAGCCAAAGGTATTACCAAATAAAATTATATGAATGCATGATACAAAAGTATAGCTATATAAATACTATCACATTAATAGTTATATAAAAATGAAAGAAAAAATAAAACGTGTTTAATAATTTCTAGGTTTGCTTTATATTCAGAATATCAAATAAAAATAGAATAATTAAATATAAATTATGTAATTTTCCATCTTTTCGCTTCGTTACATGCAAATGATAAACATATAAACAAGTCTAAATCAGATTAAGTAGATTAATCAAACAACTTTATTCGCAGCTACCTTATACACACCATTATTTTATTAATTTGTAATCCAAAATTAATATTTATAATATATCTTTAGAAATATAGATATATGAATAAATATTATGTATTAAAACAAAATAGGGAAGTTTTTCTTTTTTTCCGTCTTAATATTCTATCCCGTGGCAGATAATTAATTAAGATTTGCAGATAAATACTTTATGCAATAATTCGTTTAATCTGCCACAATAACAGCTAAAAATTATATAAAAAAATATTTTTAGTTAACCTTATTTCCTGTTGATAGTTTATTCGAATTTTAAATAATTTTAAATTATACTTATTTTCTGTTCAATTGCAGCTAAAAACATCCATGTAATTTACTAATTTATGAATTAAAAAAACAAGAAAAAGTTGACAAATATAAATTAAACTCAAAATTTTAAATTATATTTAAATAATTTAAAACATTAGTTTTTAATTCTTTTCCAAATTATAATGATATATAATATGTTTAATTAATATTTTCTGGCGCAAAAAAAAATATGCAAACAAAGATTTTTCACTGTAAAGGAAAACATAAAACAAGAAATAGCAAAAATAAAATGCTTGGTCAAACAAATTTAGTAATACATATTGAAATAATATTACTAGATTACAGAATACAAGATCGTATTCTATATTATTACAGGAAAACTATATTTACTATTCATAAATTAATATATTATTTATTTTTTTGAAAAATAAATCAACATTGATGAATTATAAACATTAACATATACTTCTAAAGTAAAAAACTAAAAAGAATACAATTTCTAAATTTTACGATGTTAAAATATTTTAAAAAAATCTATAACTAGTTAATTACTTTATATGCCATCGATATTTTTGCAACGTTTCTAAAAAGTAGAAAATATCCAAAAAGTTTTAAATACAAAAATAAAGGTGTTTTGAAGCCACATTAAACATGATATTAGCAAAGAATTTATATTATTTTTTCATACGTATGTTAAACATCATACTTAGCTTTTTTTTATCTTAAAATTATTATAAAAATAGTAGTTTCCATATGCGCCAAAAATCATAGTTTTTATTGAATTTGATAAAAAAAATTTGACCAATAAAAAATCTATAATATTTTGCCCACCACTCGCAATTATGCCTCGATTTTATATAATCAATTACACTATTTTAGAAAAACTGCATTTATTAGACATATTTTTTATTCCTTTATCTCTAATGTTTGATAAAAACTTTTAAGTTGCTTAGACAATATCAATTTCAATGATATAATTAGTTTATATGGTCCTTTTTTTATGAGTGACAATCATTTAGATTTAAAATAGACTTATAAGAAATAATCATTCACGCGAAACTTTTTGAATTATAATTTTTATGATCCAAGGAAAATAATAATAGAAACATATTTTGAACGTATCGTTGGAAATTTGCAACTTATCGTATAAAAATGGATAGAAAACGTTTTATAAATTACAATATAGATGTAAAAGGTTATATTTATACATAAAATTATTTATTCCTTGAAAATAAAATAGTGTTGCAAAAATAATTCTTTTATAAATTCGTAATGATAAAATAATAATATGAAAATACATGATTCTATTTTATTTTACATAGACAATACGCGAAGTAAATTTAAAGGAAGGATTTTTGTTTATATTAAACAGTAATACAAAAAAAACATGTAAAAGCAATCAGTATTCGATTAATAATTCCTATATTTTAAAAATATTGATAGCTTATCTCTATTATAGCGATATAAATCATTAATACATGCTATATTTTATAAAACTTAAGCACTAAAATACCCAGATAAATCCAGTTGGAATTATATACATATAATATTAGTGTTTATTGATTTAGTTTAGCTTAAATTCATAAACTATATTATAAAAGCGCGAACCAGAATCTGGGACTGTAATTCAGGTCTATTTCCATATAAAAACTCAATATATTATGACTTGTGCTGTTACAGAAAAACCGGGCTGCTTTGTTTAGATTAAAACTTTACATCAATTTTTAATTAGACGTAAATGTATTATTTTGCTATAATATACATTTTTTTTTAGAAATACAAAATCAATTTTATGAACACGGTAAATTTGTTTTTATGTATACTGTTGTTTATGTAGACATAAATGTATAAACAAAAATAGATGATTCATATGAAAAATTCAAAAGAAAAGATCCAGGAGAAAGAAGAAAGATTTACCAGCTATGAAACACCAAAGTGAACAGAACACAAGCGATCTTGTAAGCAGTGATTTAAAAAATATTTCATACAATCTCGAAACAAAGACTCAACATTACAAATGAGGAACAAAGAGTTAGATGGAGAAAACGTTGGGTTATTGTATTTTTTTGACAAAAATATAAAAAATACAGAGGAATATTTAAAAGTTTTGGTTAAAGCAAAGCTTCTAAATCGAATAAGGTTTAAAGGAAAAAAAAACAGAGAAAGCAATGGCAAACACATATATAATTGTTAAAACTAAGGCTTTATAAAACAAAACTCTGTAGCCGAATATTAGAAATGTGATCTCTTATTTTGAATATGATACGCTTATAAAATAATTTTTAGATTCATATGTTGATAATTTTATACAAAAATATATTAAATTATGAAAAAGTAGATAATTCAGGGAAGTGAATAAAAAATACACAAGAAGCTCACGACCCAAAAACACTTGATGAACACAACAGCAAAAAAAGTATTTCAAAGCGTAAAAAATATCGAATGGTGGCTGAGAAACTGGAATGATGTTATATTTGCAAAAATATGTTTTTCTTTTGCTTTTGAAAAAGAATATGGGAAATACGTTAGATCCCTACACATTAATAGCTCATATTATAAAATAGGGATTGCGTCAAACAGACCAGATTCAAAATAATCAGTAGATTTTTTTGTTGAATTCCATATAACGATACAAAAGAAAAGTAACGCTATAATGGTAAAATTTGAAGAATAGATATTAATAAAACCAATTTATATAAAATAACTTGTATAAGTATATTTCTTTTAGTATTTTTCATGCTAAAAATTATATTTTCATGTTTATAGTAAGTTTTGCAGTATATTCAAACAAAATATAACACATTATAAATTCCAAAAAACAGAATCATTTATTTCGATGTCAAATCTTTTTTTAAGGGAAATAAAAAATGTTTTAAAAACATATTTGAGAAATTATTATTATAACTATTGTTATTTGCGTACTTTCACATAATATCTAGAATCAGGCTTTTATTCTATGTAGTGACAAAAATTTGCTTATAAAATATTGAAGGGGAAAAAAAAACAGGAAAAAGCATTTATAGTTGTAAAATACCGTTCAGTCTCATCCATATTGATGTTTTGATCCTTTAAAATATGATTATAAGTAAAAAAACATATTTTTTGTAAGATATTAGGTGTTTTTAGGTTTTTCTTAGAGAAATAAATATATCACCAGCAATAACATAAAAAAATATTTAAGTGTATGCATTAGCGCTACATCACATCATTTTATTCTACCAATTCTATTATTATTTATATATAATTTATTATGATATATACATATTCTTTACTAATACCTCAGAAACTGATCAACTGTATGATTGATATTACAAGGCGTTTAATCGGGAACAAACATACTTGCGTCTGGGCAGAGATAAATATTTTATCATGCCATTAGTTCAAGTACACTCTTTTTGGAATTTCACATATATAGGATATAGACAGTATAAGCAATAGACCTTACAAATCTATATTAAGAATATTTACAGGTGTCTGAAATGCCAAATAATGGATTACAAAACGGACAAAAAATAAGATTGAGGCTGATTCTTTTACCTTTACGTCTTAAGTAAAAAAACAAGCTAAAACTCATAAATGAAGCCATCATAAGTTCTACTTATATAACACAAATCAACCTTAAATTAAATATACCGATAAATATATATTATTTATATGAATTTTACTATTTTTATGTAAAAAAATACAAAAACATAATTTTTGTTTTTTTATATGGTATTAATTAACTTAATTCAATTCATATTGGCATTGGTTGCTTTAAAATATCAGAAATATGTAAAAATTTTCAGGTTTGTTGTACAGATAAAATATGTTTTCAGATAATGCTAATGCAAGTGTACAATAGTATAAATTGATAGACACATTATATTTCTTATAATTTATTTAATTATTAAGTTTTTATTTAAACCAACACATTGATTTAAGCCTATATACGCTTTTACTTTAGTATTTGCCTTTTGAATTGAGAAAATCATCCTATGAATGAAAATTGTACCCAATGCGATATTTTTCTATTATTAAAAAACAACTTTAAACATAAAATTATAGTTTAAATTAATTATAGATTATATCTTGAAAATATACACATTTTACGATGATGTTTTAAATTTATAAAATAATAAAAAAATATCATAGAAATTTTGACTTTATTTTGTATAGTAGAGAGTTTCCATTATGTATTGAAATAAAATTTCCAATAAATATTACTAAATTTGTGGTATTGTGGATCATAAGAGACAAATGCTTTTTTATTGTCCGTCTTGATTAAAATTCATTTTTTTAGAAATTTCCAAATATCTTGGAAATTACATGCAATTTATAATATTTGTGGATCATATGAGACAAATGCTTTTTTATTGTCCGTCTTGATTAAAATTCATTTTTTTAGAAATTTCCAATCATCTTGGAAATTACATGCAATTTATAATATTTTTAAACCCCAAGAAGATTCTAAATGTATGAACATATTATAGCAGCTTGTAAATAAGAAATATTTACTTTTAGATCATAGAAATGTATGAACAATTGGTTATTAGCATTAATTTGAAGAAAGAATAATACATTTACACCCTTAGAAGAATAAAATATATTGATCTGCTTTAAATTATGAATAGTATGGACTATGTTTGTATTTCCTTGCGTATTTTATGGAAAATAATTATTTTTATGCTGATGATATTATAAAGAGTAATTTTTATAAGATGAAGGATACGAGAAGTAAATAGAGTTTTATGTGGGAAAGTATGATTAATGATACGCAGAATCGAGAAGAGTGAATCTGTTGGATGGTTTGAAAACTTGAAATGTTAGAGAAGATGGTACACATTTTATGTTTTTTAAATAAATATATGGATAAAATCGGCTCAGGAGATTTATTAAATGAAATCAAATTTAATGTTGACAAAAAATATTGGTATTTCATGTGGCATATTTTGTAGGTGTGGTGTTTATGCTATAAGTGATATAACTAATAATTTTAATATGTATAAGGTTGGTGTAATTTGGCTAGATTAATAAATTTAAATAGAAGATTATGTATGTGGGATGATTTGGTAAAATGAAGTTACAAAGGTTAGAGTAAATGTGAATTAATATCTGGATATAATAAAGTTCAGCAAACATATGATGAAATAACAAAAAAATTTTTTTTGAAGATAGTTGATGCAAGGCTTTGTAAAGAAAGTTCAATGCATTAAGGATAAATTCGGCAGATATGTGTAATTATTGTTATGATATATATATGTATTTCGTTTTAAACTTTTTGAAGGATAGAAGAAAATTAAAAACATTGATTTAATTTATTAGTTATATAGATGCTGATAGAATGGGTTGTAATGATATTCAAGAGCGAAATATATGCCTATATTTTGTGTATAGAAATTTGTATTTGTATTTACAATGTGTATAATTATGGTTCGTTAAATATATGATGATATTATACTGACTTTTTGATGTTATAAGAAGTGAATATCAATATTTGTGTGTAAATGTTAGTTTAATACATGTATTTTAGAAGCCACTGTTAAAAAGAGGAAGTGAAGGTAAATTGTATAAATATATCGTGGAAAGCGTGTAGGGTCTGTATGAATGTAGATGTAGAAAAGAATTGCTTAAGGAGTGTAAAGTTTTGATGATTGAATTGAATGTCAATGAGAGTTATGAATCTATAATGACGGTGCTAAAGAGTATATTAGACAGCGATGTGTTATAAAATATACCTTTATTGCAAATTTAAGGTGGCCTTTTTGAGTGGATATTATAAGAAGATCATTTTGTGGTTATATAGTTTATTGTCTTTATGATTTGTTCTGTTGATCGTGTTAAAAAATGGAAATTGGTGTTAGTTATTTGACAGGATTAAGGTAGTGTCTATTTTTATTCAAGGAAAATTCGAAGTTTACAGTTTTATTAGTCGTTTTATGTTGAGTAAAAAAAGTTAAGTTATGTCTGTATAATTTATGTTTTTAAAGTATGTATTTTTGATACATGTATTATGATGAGAAGAATATAGTTGTTATCATGAAAATTTTGTGTTGATCTGAATTAATAAAAATATAATTATGTTATAAAGAAGGAACTCTTTATAGAAATCGTGTCCTAAAGAATTATAAATCAAGTGTAATTTTAATCTAAATGTCTGTAAAACTTAAATAGTTTAATAAATCAGAAGATTAGCCATGGGTAAAGGATCTGTAGATACTTGAAAATTGCATCGTTTGGTCATGAAATGTAATTCCAATAAAACTTAGATAAAGATGTGCTATTTTGATGAGGTCAATTATGAAGATATTATGTTTATATCTGACGCAAGTAATATACTAGAATAAGTATAAATAGGCCTCGACACAGTTAAAGTTATTGTGGATATGTGCTTTTTTGTTAAAATGTGAATTTAAATTTTTTTTGGAGTTGAATACACATGAACGTATAATATTGCTTTTTTTGCTCGTGATCATTTTTTATTCAGTCTCAATCTTTATTATATTAATAATTATAAATAAATAGTGTACGATTATAAAATAAGCCAAAGATTATGTGAATCAAAAAATACCTTTTCAATTTTACCATGATAATCTAAAGATTAAGTTTTTGATGGAACAATTCATTTGCCTTGTATATAGTCTAAAACAAACCTCAAAGTATAATGGTTCAGAAACGAAAAATTATTATTATTGAAAGATAATGCTAGAGAGAAGAAGGTGAATTTGAGAATTGTGTTGGCAAAAGGATACAGAATGCACAAAAAGAAAATATTAAGAAATCAAGAAAAATAAAAGAAAATAATATTAAAAATGCAAAAAAGTTGAAGAAGAACGAACCACAAATAATAATTCAAAAAACCAAGAAAATGAAACGAATGAAGCTATTTTTACACTTATTTATAAGATAATAAAGAATAAAAAGCAGCAAGATAAAGTAATCGCTATATATGCCTATTTTATAGTAATTATGAATAAATTATAGCTTATCTTAGAAAGAACGTGTGCTATATAATCTCTTATTTGTGGTATAGCAAAGGTGTAACATAAAACATTGAAACATACTTAAAGTGAATGATTGTAAGAATTTATGCTATTCATGATCATTATTTCAAGTCTTTAGTATTTTTAATTTTGGTCGTATCTAATTGTACATATTCATATGAAAAAATTTATCTATAGATAATGAGCTTCTTTAAAATTTACTAACAGACTAGTATATATTATCTTAAGTAAAATACGAGATTCGGGCATAACTGTATCCCAGAAAACAGTAAAAAACATTTAAATTCCATTTGTTAATTGGATGCTTTAAAATAATATAAAAACCTTTGAAAATAACTGTATTTTTGTCGTAGCTCTGACTAAAATTAATTTAGATGCTTATATGATGAAATACGTAAAAACAGAATATATACATGCAGAAGTAAATATGAAGATTGATTCTCAATTCGAATTTTACCTTTTAAAATTTAACGTCATGATTTTATATATTCTCATAGTATAATCCCATTATTAAAATGCAAAAAGCTTTTCTATTTTTTAAGCTACGAGTCCTAAAATTTATATTTATTTTCAAAAAGTAATTTTTTTAATAAAAAAAAGATAACAAATTTTCGTTTGATGCATTGAAAATACATTGGAAGCTTATTTAAAAAAATATAACTATCTTTTTTAAATGAGGGATGTTAAAAAAAAATTATTTTTTATAATATTTAAAAACATAAATCATTATATGGTTTCTTCATACCCATATAATTGTAAGCAAAAGTAATATAAAAATTATTATTGAACGTTTAATTTATGCATAAAGATTTAAAAAAGGTTACACTAATTTTATATTTTTTTAGTTTGAGTATAAATTCAAAGATATCAAACGCACAAAACATTAATTTTATTTGTAAAAACTTTTGGGATTGTGATGATCGCGTGCAATAAATAAACGAAAAATTCAACCACATGTGTATATCAAAAAAATATAAATTAAGCCCTAATGTATGAGATATTCATAGATAATTGTATTTTATTTCGAAATCTGAGCTTTATAACCTCTATTCTATCAAAATTTAGGCGTAGCATTCATTCATTTTTTACAATCAAAACATATATCTAGGCTCCGATCATTTTCATACTACTCCTATACTCCCCATTGTGCATCTTTGTTCATTAAATTTTCCTTCCTAGCTTGAGGACTCTAACCTAGTGCTAATGTCACACGCTAATATAAATTGTTTTTCATTATGGAGAGCTATTCTGTCATAGTAAAAATTTAATTCTTTGACAAAGATTTCATTTTATTGGCAAAAGTTCCTTAAAATTTGGTGATTTTCATTAAAGGGGCATGAAAGTCTAATTAATAACAAATAGTAATCTAAAAATATAAAATTATAAATAAATAAAAAAAGCACAATAAAAATCAAATGTTTTTTCATAGCAACGATTATTTTAGATTATATAAAAAAATATATATTGCTTTTTATCAATATTTCAGTCCACATTAGATATGAAATGAATCGGCATTTAAAACCAATGATTAAATATAAATAGTTTGAATGGCATTCTGATAAAATATGTCAAATTATAAATACATAGCAAAAAAAAATAAGGCAAGACACAATGAAAACAAATGAATTATATAATAAATATATTTACGAAC
>NW_028233124.1:0-23633 GCF_057557595.1 Rhyacophila brunnea | reverse complement strand
TTTTTACTTAATCTTAGTGCCCGTATGACCCTCTAAATTTTTATTTTTATAGAAAATGGCCTAGAATCATCTTTTAAATAGAAATTTATATGTTTTGTGTTCATTTTTTTTGTTTGGCGCTTGTAAATACTTTAAAAATAGCAAATTTGCCGCATAATAGAACAATCTATGCACGATAATATTTTTTCCAATAATTTTTAGAATTTGAATCTTTTAACAATTTTAGCTTTTTTTTCACAAGTTTAATTTCATTCCTTATTAAATTTATTAATTATCTATCCGTGATTCTAACAGCGTAAAATTTTTATAGTTTCAATTTTTTCGTTTATTTCCAAGGTTACATTTTATAAGACAAATATATCCGCATATCTTTTAGTTTATTTGATATTCAAATTGCCATTATAAATTCTATAGTCATAATAGAAATCAGTAAAATCCATAAACTCGTATTTTCTTTAAAAATAACATAAAAAAAACAAATTTTATTAATATATTGGATATTTACATTTTATGCATAAAGGAATCATTAGGATTTTATGATTAAATTGTATCTTTCTAGAAAAAAGAAGATTTTAATATATGCTAATGCTGCATAAATGGAATTGTATATTTTATTATTTTCAACACATGCTTATATTTGTTAAATGTGAAAAGAGACCATATCCATTTATTTCCCGTGATTTTATAAATTCTTTTTTGCAGTTATAAGTTATTTATCTTCACAAAAAAAGATGCTTTATGTTACATTGTAAGCTTGTTTGAACACTGTGCCTATCTGATGTTCTTTTTATTCTTTAAGAACAAAATTTTTCTTTTATATGATTAATAAATTTTTTTTTAATATTTTATTACAATTTAAACGTATATCTGTTGGCTCAACTCTATTTTTTAATTTTTAATGAGCTTTCTGCATAATACATATATGATTGAAAAAATATCTAGATATTATAAAAATCTATTGTGCTTTATTTACGTTTATGGAAAAGATCTATGCATTAATATGTTGCATATATAAAAAATTTTCTATACTAGTTTAATTTCTTTTTTTTGATAATATTTAATCCAACTTATATAAGATTTAGTTCGGTTTGCCACAACTGATTATTGTTTTCGTCGAAATGTAAATATTTTTATACAATAAATCATAAATCATTTGTATTATATATTTGAGTTGTTTTGATTATTTTGAAAACAAAATTATAAGCCCAGGATATAGCAAGAAACTTGTCTTTTATTATAATAAAAACTGTATAACATTATATTTATAATATAAAAACTTTTGTGGCCTATTTTAAATAAATTAATACACATAAGCGCTGTTATTATATTTTAATTTTTTTATTAAAAAAATGGTATGTTTATGTATACGGACAAAATATACCTTTATATTTATAAACATTATCGATAACAAAATTGATCCGGTATCAATAGAATTTAAAGCTGTTTTATATATAGGTATCCTTCAGGATGATTATAAGAGAAAAGCAATCCTTCTTAGTATAATTCTAAAATTATTTTTGCTAGTTCCAATAAAAATTCTTTTCTACATTAAATTATGTATAATTCCTATTATTATTGCAAAAAATCTTTTTTTAATTACATTTTTTAGCGATTATGTATAATTTTCATATGAAATCAACGCAGCTTTTCGCGTTTTTTTTTTGTCACGCATCTTTCATATCTGTAATGGTAATTTTATCCTAACACATCACAATTTAATATATTTTACTCTGAATATGATATTTAATAATCCAGAAATACTTTACTCTTGCGCTTATTTTTATTCTTTTAGCATTCAAAATATAAATTTTTAACTTTTCTTTTATTGTATTCTTCAAAGCTGAATCTTGAAACAACCAGCCTTTTACATATGTAAGATACCATATCACCCAAGTATATGATCTTATTTTATTTATCCATTATTCCATCAAGGTTCTTTAAACTCTAAAATCTGCACACAATAACAAACTTTTCTATATCTAAACATATTGCCCATCTTATTATAAATCGATCTGTAAGTATATTAAAAACTACCGGTGAATCTTATTTAGAGCTATAACCCCATAACATAAATTATTAGACGACTTTCAATTGCACATTTAAAAAAGTATAGAAATACTCCTATTGTATTTGGAATTCAACTTCAGTCACACCATCTAAAGTTTTACCGTGACTATATTATAGTGATTCTTTATTTAATTTTTTTACAGCTTTATACATTTGATCACAATGAAGCTAACAACTTAATTAATATCTAACTCTTTGTTTAGTATAATTGAAATAAAAAAAACCATATAAATAAATATTATTTTATATTCGTTTTAAGTAATATATACCACGAAGATTACGCATTATACATAAAATAATACAAATTATTCTATGATATTACTCTAGATCTTATTACGTTTACGTATTTATATATATTTTTGATATATGTTTCTTAAGAATGGTTTCATAGAATTCCAAAGTGATAAAGATAATTTGTTTATTGCTTAAAATTCCATTTTATTCGACCATTCTTACATCTCTAATGAAATTATAATTTTTTTTACAGTTTGTGTATAAATTATTGTTTTTTAGTCTTTTTCTATTATCGTATTAAATAACAAATAATTTATAAAATAATAATAAACGTAAAGCGGCAAATCCAAAGTACTATTACATATTTTTATATTAATTTATAATTTTCTACCAAATTTTCTTAGTTTAATATTTATAAAATTATTGGCTATACTATGGAATCGCGCATATTGTGCAAGCAATAAATATATATAATTAAGATTCTATTGATAACTACAAAAATAAAATGAAAAAAAAAACTAAACTATATATGAAACAAATTTTTTCAAATGTTCTTAATATAACTAAACCTTATTGACCAATCAGGAATCATGCAAAATACATAATGTTCATCAATAAAAGTTTATAAAATACAATTAAAAACGTATCTTATTTTAAAAATATTTTTAAAAGTGTCTTGTGTGTTTAGTAACAGAGAATTAATATTTTTTGCTGTTTGGTATTATTAATATAGTATCTTTCTATAAAGAACAGTTTTTTATGGTGTGTGGAATATATTACAAGACATATATATATTTAAGAGTTGCGATGCGAGCATACTTGTAAAACAATGCCATTATTTTTTGTAAAGAAACTTCAGAATACAATATGAAAGATTAAAGCTGATAAGCTTTGAATCTATGAGTATATTACATATATAATATATTTTTTTTATAAATTCCTATCTTTTACATATAAGATATTTAACTATCTATATAGTTTTGTTTACTTTACATCAAAAGGTTATGAATATAAACTATCTATTCCACAAACTTTTTTTTATAACCATAATTAATATCTAAATAACACGATTTATTTTTTTTGTGTTTTTTTAATTATGCTATTTTTTTGTGGTCCATAAAGATTTTTCAATTCGATGTTGCTTTAATATATTTTTCTTTGATAAACTCGCTGCAAAATATAGATTTTAATTTATTTAATGGCATTTTATCTATAAAGTGTGGACAAAATTTTGTATTAAATTTATATCATTTATGCAGATCGAGATATTAATTCATAGAATATGTTTGGATTCCAGATATAATGGAACGAATAGTTGAATTCATTATCCGAAAAATATTCAGGATGAATTTTATATTTATTTTTTTAAAAAAATCAAATACAAATACCATGTTCATAAGATAAATTTTACATTTCTAATACGTTTATAAAATAAAAATTTTAAGGATTTGTAATTCATGTTTTAGTCGAATAGTGAAAGAAAGATGCTTTTCTTTATTTTTAAAACATTCGTTTTTTTTTAAATATCATTTATATTATTGAAAATTTAGAATTTTAGAAAAATTTTTACAAAATAATTATGTCTTTACCTAAATCTAAAAGTCAAAATTCAAACATTTTTAGAAAATATATATAATACGTATGACGGTTTTATTAAAATAAATCAATAAAATATAAATTTTTTTTTGTCTTTTATTGGAGAATATATTGCATCTTTTTTGTAATAAATTTCCATTATACAATATAACAGCATATAACATAGAATTTTGCGTAATTTTGCTTTTGTAATCCCTTTTCATATATAAACAAAATGGCTACAATTATTTTTTAGTAAAAAATTTGAACTCATATGATTTGATAGAAAAGAGCAGTTATATTGAATAATTGAAGGGACGTTCAAATGATATATTAAGAAGAACTTAAACATTTCTAAAGCCTGTTAACATCCCTATAGATAAAAAAAAAGCAAAAATTTAACACATATGTAATAATAATATAGAAAGCATTTTCTTATATAAGAAAATGCTTCTTATATTCATACAGATTAGAAGATAGTATTAAATCTGTTTTTCTTTTCTGCTTTTTTCTAAAAATTAAAATTATTGCCAGCAAAAGTTCCTTAGGAAAAAAGGGCCATATTTTACTGACTTGTTATCTTATAAAGATCTAAATATACAGAATTTTTAAAATATAAATTATTCCTGCCCATATAGAAAATTTATGTCAGAAAAAACAATAGTTAAATTTGCTTTAATCAAGAGATATTTGCTTTTGTTTTTGCCATATAGACCTATCCTATTTTTAATAAATCAGCATTAAAATACACTTAGTTTTATATTCTAAGTCATAGAACGACAAAGGAATATCAATAAATATTATATATATACAATAAAAGGCAATAAATTTATTATTAAAAATCTTAGATGCTTTATTTATTTACTATTAAAATCTTGTATATTCGTAAATTAAGGATCAAAAATAACTCATTAGTGTTTATTGAATTTTGCAAATGTAAAATATAGTAACCATCATGTATACAATTATTGATAATAAAATACATAGAGAATCAAACATTATTTCTACTTTATAGGGTTAAAAATGAAAAATAAACTTCTAGTATAATAAAAATTTTACAAAGATATAGATTAATTATAAAATCAGCGATTATAACCAAAAGATATATTGGAAATTAAATAAAAGTTTGACATAGAATTTATCAAATTTTTTATTATGATAGACAAATTTTGTAAGAAAGAACAGAAAAATTCGACATTTTTTGCAATATTTCTGGATAATAAATACTTATAATGATTAAACTTAGTTATAGAACAAAATAAAAAAACATAACCAATACATTTAGAAGATAAAGAAATATTTTATCTAAAAATAAATTTAATAAAATATGCAAATTTGTATAAACACCATGTGATTTTTCTAAATTTTTATATTTTTACAATATAAAAGCTAAAGTAGTCAGGGGTTGAATTATTTTTCTTGTGCAAAAGACAGGATGCAATCCGTGACATTTAATGTTCTTAATTATATGAACAAAACTTTAAGTTTTCTTCGACTGTTTTACTGACGGCATATTAGAAGATGATTCAAAGAGAGCTACATATTTGAAACATTTCCAGCAAATTTGATAGCATTGAAATAGATAAGATTTATAAATTAAGATTTTATATACCGGTTTTATTATGATTGACGATCAAATTCAACAAAAAAATTTAGAGGTTACATTACATATAGTAGGCTCTATAAATTTTCAAGAAATCAAAGTCGTATGTAGCTTCAAATAATAGTTTCTATGCATGTCGCATACACATTGTCCCTTTTTAATAAAAATTCATGTTTATGATGTTAATTAAGTATTATCTTTTAAAAAGCTGAAAAAAACAGAGTTCATCAAACATTTCATTGAGTATTTGAATAATAGATTTAAAAGATGATATTGATCATATATTATCTGGTGCTATAAATGCGATTTTTTTTCCTACTTACAAATACGAAAATATTTTTTTTATGAATTTAACACAGGACTTTTGCTTAAATATTATAGAATAAATAGATAGCTTCAAAATCACTGCATCATAGTAAACATGAATTTCTTTAATCAAAAGTTTATTTTTTTACCATACGAAGTTATCCACATATTGATCTGTTTTGCATCTAACATTTTCTTTACATAAAATTATTCTGTATCTAATCAATATTTGTATTTTTTGTTAGGTTATATTTGTTTTATTGCGATCTATATTATTCTAAAGAAAAAATTTTGCATAAGATTTTTATAAGCCTTATATAATGCTTCTGTAAATAAGTAAACAGTGAAAAAAGGTTTTTTCATCAAATTATATGCGCAAAAAAAGCTAACAGTCGGGGTTAATTGTATTTTTTAATACAGCCTTTACTGAAGCTTATAGTAAATTATCATTAAGAACTTATATGATGGATATTACAACTTTATCGGTCAAAAAAAGTCTAGTTTTTTATGATAAAAAATATATGTAATTGTTCTACATTATTTGTATTACATCACTTCTTATAGAATTCGATCTTTATTTTTTTTTAATGGCAAAAAAATATATTTATGAAGATTGCAATAAAAAGAAAGATATAATATGATTTCTAGTAAGAAATTCTTGAATTTGATCATTCCTTTGATAATTTTAATTTTTAGTATTTAAGAAATCTTCCGGGCACATATTTATGTTATAAGTTATGAATTCATCATTGATATAATTCTAAAGATTTTGGGAATAAGCACTTATATCTTGTATAAAAAAAATATCATTCTGTCACAAAATTATTTTCGCGTTTTTTTACATTCTATTGTGCATAACTTAAAACAATAAACTTATTGTAAAATAGTTCTTTAATTATAAAATATTTAAAAATGGTTTGACATAAGATTATAATTTACCCCTAATGTTTATAACAGATCTAAAGAGTGAATAATAAGCAAGTATCAAAATTTTTTTTTAATGTGGCATACTTTTTATCTATAAGAATTTTTGCTCCATTATTTAAATGCAAAAAACCCTTTAATTTTATGCATACATTAGTTTAAGAAATAAATATTTTTCTACATATAAAAAAAAGAAAATCGTGAAATTATATTTTTGTTGTATTTTATGACAAAAAAAAGATTTATAAACCAAATATATATGTAATATACTATCGAATCGATTTGTGTCCAAATAAGATTTCTTGAAAAAATATTAAGTTAGCCGACAGATGACAAAAAAACTTTGTATATATTTTATTACTACGTCTTCGCGTCTCAAAATTGTTTTTTTTATTGTTTAGGCTACAAAAAACGATAACATTTGCGCACAGATTTATATATCTGTTATAGCCATCTATAATTTTTTTCCATGTAATGTAACAAAATTTAATTAAAAGTGATGTTTTTTACAAAGCAATGTGAAATAATATTTTCGATATTAGATTTTGAATTCTAGTCGTTTAATCATTGACGAATTTACGTATTTCTGAAGCCACTTGCCCTTTATAGGTGCTACAATTACCTAATCTTAGCGCCTATGACAACTAAGCGTATATAGGCAATATTTTGTGTACTATTTCAAAATCAGAAATAATATATGCTTTGATCACATTTTCTCATTTTCTTTAATATGTTTTATTCTTTTTAATATTACTATTATAATATTCTTAGATGCCTACTGAAGTGTAAGCAAACGCACAAAAAATAGAATCATGTAGACAATATAAACTATTTAGTCTAACTTAAAAAAAAAATTAAGACATTGACCCGATAATGAGATAAATATGTATTATAAATAGCCAATAAATGAATAAATATAAAGTGTTGCCCATACATCGAAAAAATTCACAACAAATTACAAACTGGAAACCTATAATTTTACAGGCCAAATATATATTTACATAAACTTTATTTTATTATGTGATGCATTTTTCTATGTGAAATATTATAACTTATAAATCAAAATCAGATAAATTTAAAAACTTATGCAATATTTAATACCCTTTATTAATCGGTGTTGAGTAAGCTTCATAGTCTTTTATAAGAAAACGTTATTAAGTTGGAGTAATACACTTCAAATATATTTTTGACCACAACTGAACTTCCATAAATCTTTAAAAACAAATATTACTGTGGTACTTATTCTTTTGGATTTTTTCCCAGTACTCTTAGAATAAAAAAAATCTTTTAATTTGTTCTAATAACTATTTGATTATTACAAGAAGTAATTTTAGGGATAAAAATCAGCCTGTTTTCCATTATTCGGATTTTGTGAAATATCGTTTGTTTGGTAACAAAAATCTCTTTGCTTTTCAAGTATATAAACACTGTTTGGCTAATATTAAAGCTCAGATAGCTCTGTATTAAATTTATATAATTGTTTGGATTTATGGAGTAAGTATAGTAAAAATAACACGTATATGATTTATAAACGTTTTATTAAAGAGTAGGGAGATATGATTCTTATGCTTAAAATACACTTCCACTTTAGCACTCAAAACCGAGGCAATCTTTCGATATGCCATTTTGTAGTTTTTGCAACAAATTGCTGTATAATATAGATTATACATTTTTATTTTGTATGTATTAGATTTTTCATGATAAATGTTTTAATAAAAAAGCTACTAAAAAAATATGTAATATGTAATTTTACGATATTTCCCCCGCATTATGCAGCTTTTATAATTGAATGAGCGCAATTGAAATCTTATTTGTTTCTTGAAATTCTAATTTTTTCTTTGATCGCTATTAAAGGCTAGACAATTCAATGAATTTGTTTTCTTAGTGAAAAAAACCAATTTTGTCAATTATGATCCTTAATTTTATTTTTTTATTCCAAAATTAAAATTTAATGTCGAGATAAGATAATAAATTACTAGCAAGAATTGAAATATATCATCATAAAAACATAAGATATAACATGCCATGTTTAAAGTGATTTTATTTATTAATTTAGAAATTTAAAATTGTACACAAATTATTTTAAAGGATTTTAATCACTATTTTTATTGCTCATGAACCATAGACAACCTAATTACATAAAAATATAAAAGTTGCCATGTTTTGCTTTTAATATTTTATCGATATATTGTCTTCATCATAAATCATAGCAATGTTTAGCAAATATATTTGCATTAAACAAAATTACATCAACGAATGTATTTATCACCAAAAAATATAAAAATTTATTTACTAGCAATAAATTTTAATTTTAATTCTTTTTCGATTTTTCATCTAATCCATTTATACTAGTTCTAAAGTTGGTAAATATTAAAATATATAATATCATATAACTATTACATTGTCTGATGCACTATATAAAAAATTTAGCATATTTCAAAAAGGTTTTGATTTTGATCACAGGATACTTAAATATTTATCTTGCTCTTCGAACAAAGTAATATGAGTTATCTCTTACATTATTTAATCACATGTAACCATGGTTTCAAAACTTTAAAAAGTGTTTTTTTTTCAAATATAATTATAGAAAAGGTGTAATGGCCCATTTTACAACACTAGTGTATAAAATACAATCTAAAACTACTACTTTAAATGCTTACGATACGTTATAAAATCATATATAAAATATCAAAATTATAATAAAGGAATAGGAAAATTATTTTATTTTATTCATTTGCGTGATAAGAGTGATGAAAAAGCCGCATTTTAATTATTATATCGCTTAAGAATTTATCAGAGAAATATATATTTGCGGTGATGTTTAATTTTTTATACATAATAATATTATAAGACGACAATATAATCATAAAAAAATCAATAAATATAGAAGGTTTTTTCTAATGTTAATATTTTTGCATTTATAAAACTAAATATTTATAGAAAATATTATTTTTATAACATATTTTTTTATTTAAAAACATTTAATCAAAATTTCATGTTTTATTTTTTCTTTTTATTCCCATGATGCAATAAACTTAATCAAATTTATTCTAATATTAAAACAAAAGCAGTGCTAAATACTATTTTTAGCCCGTAACCCGTACAATAAAAATGCATAACTATATCGTATGGCTCAGTATAAATAGGTATAGATGTTTTTTTTATTTTTCTATGTTTCTTTTAAATTTTAGCTCCATTTCATCTTCGATTATTGAGAGAGTTTGAAGCACTGGTCTGATGATCTTTAAATGTACGTATAATATCTAAGTTCATAGAAAAATACCAAACTTTAGTTTACAGATAAAATAAGTAATACGCGCGCTAGTTGGCAAGTAATGTGCGAGTAGAAGCTTATATACAGTTTAATAATATAAGTGGGTCAAGTTTCAATCTATTATCACATTTGATTATGTTAGAGCCGCTATAATTAAATTATTTAGATGTTTAATTCTCTTGTAGTTATGCAAAATCGTTAAAAGAAAGCAAATTCCAATATAAAGTAAATATAAGATACAGAATGTGCACAATTTCTTTGCTTTTTTTAGTTTACTAAAATGTCATTATATAGTATAATCGATATTTGAAAAGATATAATAATATTTAATCACAATCATATATACCCTTGTTTATTTAACGTTATTAAGATAAATGGTAAAGTTTGATTTTATAACAATATTAATTAAGATTCTCCGAAAAAAAATTATACCTTTATTAAGTAAATTGTTTATGACGTGTTTTCAGAAGATTAGTATTAATATGCCGTTCTAAAGTATTGAATTTTATTGTTTGACATTTTCAAAAGAATTTATAATAAAAAAAAAACTTAAATCATAGAAAAATTAGAATTAATTCCGGATCCGTAATCTTAACATTTATCGTATGTATACTCCAGAAGTTTAGCATAATATATTACAGAGGTTCAACAAAATATTCTAAAATTTTACATCGTAATTTTTTATATAAATTAGTATATCCGTGAGTTTTAAATGCCATATTTTAAATTTTTTAAAATATTTGCACTTTTAGCTTTTTTTGATTGGAATTTTCAAATTTTATGAATACATATAAATTAGATGATAGCTTAAAGACCCGTTTATTCTTTTAGGGTACCGATATATATGATCTGCAGCTAGAGGTCGATTCTTAAACACTGTATTCATATTTATGGGTAACCATGGCAGGTAAATAAAGATTTTTTCACAAAAAAAACGTAAACTTTCCACGATCTTATTAAGGGTTCACGGATATACCCCCTACTCGATTTCTGTTCTTTTATAAAAAAAATATTTTTTCGTGCATTGTCATTAAAGTTTCTTTTTGGTTCATGCCTCTAATGGGATTGGGATTTCGTATTGTTAATTGTGTCTTACATTGGTCCTGTTGCTACTTCATATATGCGAAGACGATTTCTATGTAAAATTGTCTGAATACAATTATACATTACTCTGCACCACACCCTTATAATTTATATTTAAACTATTTCTATTATCAAACATATTATTAATATTTTATAAATAAAATAAAATCTAAAATAATAATAATAAATGATCGATTGAGCTCGATTAATATATTAATTACACATGAAATATTTGTTGAAAAATTTATGTGCGATATACAATAAGTTTTTCTTTTCCTTTGCATAAATTTTATCAGAATAGAAATTCTAAAGAGATGATCAAATAAATTTTTAAGTTCGCTTAGATAAATGAAATTAAATCATGTTTCATCATTTTTACAAAATTTTATGTTGAAATAAGCGAATTTTATTCCTGGGTTATTGTTTGATTTGACTTTTATATTTTGTCAAATGGATTTTGTAAAACAAATCTAAGTGCAGATATTATCTATAACCCTTGAAGAATGTATCCCTTCTAAACACACATCAAGAATTCTTTTTTCATAAGACTTAGACTATGATTTTATATTATATCACATAAGAAAATGTCTTTTTTTGCTTTGTGCATATGAAAATTTTTATGAACCAAGCTAAATACAATATTATGAACATAATAATGTTATTACACAACAAAAAATCACTTTTTTTCGCTATAAATGGTGCAAGAATTTCGTATATGTTTTCATTCTTTTTTCGATATTCGTAATTTTTATAATTTTAAAAATATGTTTTTATTTGTGATAGTGACCCAAACAAAAAATAAATTCTATTTGAACTTGTAAATATCATATAATTGATTATCGCGATACTCCTAGATTAGGTCTTATCCGTGTATACGATTATTAATACTAATAAAAATCACCCGGTAAAGATTTTTTGACACTGTTTGAGGGAAAATATTATATTTTTAATGTAGTTTATAATCTTCATCTACGTTCATATGGGCCAAAAAAGTAAATAAATACCTCAAAAAAATATTATAATTATATAATTGACGAATATTCACCACTTCGATCTTAGAATATGTTTCCTGACTTAGTTAACAATATATCCTGTTATTATCGCATTAAGAATGCAAGTCATACGATAAATTTTATATTGAGCATTCATGTTTCTTTTTTAGATCATTTCACTTTTTAACATTTTAACGAGGGCGACAATTTTTTAATAAATGAACAATTTTACATTTAGAAAAATGCAATTGTTCATATTGATGATTTAAACATTATAAGTTGCAAATTTATGAAAATTTAGTGCAATATTAGTTGTGTTTATATTCAATAACTATATATAAAATGATAAAATTCAATTTTATAAGTCATCAGCAACAATTAAGTCTATTCTAATAAACTATACTTTATTAGTAAAAATTAGCACAAGCCGAATAGTTTTTTTTTAAACTATATCCAAAACACAAAACACAGATTTATATTATGATTAGATAAAAATATCTTGCCCAGAGACATTTAAACACCTATATATGGAAAATAACACCTAAAATTTAGCACATTAAATTCTTCATTTTTCAGTTACTGCATATAATTAAATGCCTAAGTTAGAAATATATATTGTTTAAAAGGTAATATATGTTCTTTCATTTTATAATTGTTATTTATTAACAAAAAAACCAATATGAAAATATTGCAATCGGTGATAATTTGCTATTTATTTTTTTGACAAAGAAACATAAAAAATTGTATTATTTATAATTAAAATTTATAAAACTAATAAAAAATATCAATTTTGAATGTATAAATAATTTGAATTTTTTTTATTATTTATAATTTTTTCATACGAACCACTAAGCTGAAAAATGTAAATTATTAGCTATTTTTTAACTTTCTTTAATTCCTAAATCCATAAAAAAATATGAGTAAAATATATAGATTCGCTCTTTTATGTGAATTAGAATGATATTTAACAAAAAACAGTCATAACTTCAAGAGAAATTCACTTTTTATGTTTTGAACAAAAATAAAGAACGATTAAATATAGATCCACCTTTTAAAAAAAAACATATATTTTTCTAGAGGAACGTATACGAATATACTATATATATCTTTTTTTAAATTAAAACAGTATTACATCTATAAAATCGGGAAATATTTCTAAGCACAAAGATATAATAAAATAACCATTACCATGTGAAATTGCATATATAATCTATTTTTAATTCATAAATCACTTAAATTTTACAATAATACAAGTCTTAATAGTCCATAGAAATATCAAATATTAGGAATAGCTTAAATGCCCCTAAAATTTAGAAAACATTACATTTTGATGTAAATGATTGTTTGATAAAATATAATAGTATTTGCCCCATTTAACTTATTTAAAACAAAAATGTAAGACTCTAATTACTATACATTTTTAAACTTTTTTAAGATTTATTTTTACATGTTGATTATATTTTAGTTTCATTTAGCTAATGCTGATTAATATACATTTTACCAAGAAATATAAAGATTGTTACTTCAAATTGACTTTATTATATACAAAGATCGTTAATCTAAAAAAATTTTATTAATAGACGAACAACAACGCTAGCAAATATTCTTTAATAAATTTTTCTATTGATCATTCTAGATGGTTAATTATGCAAATTGAAAGTGTCGAATGTGAAATGATAATAAAGACAGTGGTGAAGATAAGATCCAATAAGCAGAGCCGATATAATGACACGTTTCACTGTGACAAACAATAAAGGGCCAAAAAAATACCAATGCGGGTTGGGACTAGGGGCTTAGGGTTCGTTAACCATATTCGTTGATTAAACTATGGGAATACTCAAATATAATTGGCGTACTAGAAATAAAAAGAAAACTACGGGAATACTCGAATCTGATTGATCTACTATGGCCAGGCAAAAGAAAACTACGGGAATACTCGAATCTGATTGATCTACTATGGCCAGGCAAAGGAAAACTACGGGAATACTCGAATCTGATTGATCTACTATGGCCAGGCAAAAGAAAACTACGGGAATACTCGAATCTGATTGATCTACTATGGCCAGGCAAAAAAAAACTACGGGAATACTCGAATCTGATTGATCTACTAAGGCCAGGCTGCAAAAACTAGTGAATTCAGTTATTCTATTGGCTTACTAGAGGTATACTTGGGTTTTTTGACCTACTTGGGGTAGGCTGGATAAACTATACTTTGTTTATTCTAATCCTATAGTTATATGTCATATATAGTATATTATATGTGCATTGGCTACCTTAGATTTGAAGCTATTTAAGGTATTATGTAGACCTTAAATTCAAGTTCCTGGTTAATGTAGCAAGTTTCGCTGACGCTTTAAAAACCTTAAAAACGATTTTTTAAGTTTGATAAAATGTTTTTGATTGCTCGTATAAATAAATTGCACCTAATTATAACTTTTAAGGATAATTCTAAAGAAAAATCTTATATTTCAGGCTTTAAACATTGTTATATAAACTAGCATGTATATATTTTCTAAATATAGATATAGATTGTATAAATCTGTTATTACTTTATTTACCAGTATATAAATCAGCTGGCGTATTTCTAAAACCTTAAAATACATAAAAATTATACTCATTCTCCCATAGAAACCTATACTTGCATTAAACTGCGCTAGCACTTTTTGTAGACCTTAAAATACAAAAAAATTATACTCTATCTTTACAAAAAAACCTATACTTGCATTAAACTGCGCTAGCACTTTTTGTAGACCTTAAAATACAAAAAAATTATACTCTATCTTTACAAAAAAACCTTACTTGATCTAAACTGTGCTAGCGTATTCTACAAACCTTAAAATACATAAAAATGCTACTCTATCTCTTAAAAAACCCTTACTTGTATTTAACTGCGATAGCGTATTTTACAAACCTTAAAGTACGTATAATTTATACTCTATCTCTTAAAAAAACCCTTACTTGATCTAAACTGTGCTAGCGTATTCTACAAACCTTAAAATACATAAAAATGCTACTCTATCTCTTAAAAAAACCCTTACTTGTATTTAACTGCGCTAGCGTATTTTACAAACCTTAAAGTACGTATAATTTATACTCTATCTCTTAAGAAAACCCTTACTTGTATTTAACTGCGCTAGCGTATTTTACAAACCTTAAAGTACGTATAATTTATACTCTATCTCTTAAGAAAACCCTTACTTGTATATAAATGTGCTAGCGTATTTTGTAAACCTATAAATATGTAGAAATTATACTCTATCTTTCCAAAAAACCTTTACTAGAATATAAATGTGCTAGCGTATTTTGTAAATCTAAAAATACAGTAAAATTATACGCTATCTTTCAATATAAACCCTTACTTGTATTAAACTGCAATAGCGTAATTTACAAACCTTGAAATACATAAAAATTATACTCTATCTCTCATATAAACCTTTACTTGTATTAAACTGCGCTAGCGTATTTTTTAAACCGAGAAATACATAGAAATTATACTCTATCTTTCAATATAAAATCTTACTTGTATTAAACTGCGCTAGCACTTTTTTTAAACCTATAAATACATAGAAATCGTACTCTATCTCTTAAAAAACCCTTACTTGTATATATATGTGCTAGCGTATTTTGTAAACCTAAAAATACATGGAAATTATACTCTATCTCTATAAAAAACCTTTACTAGGATATAAATGTGCTAGCGTATTTTGTGAACCTAAAAATACAGTAAAATTATACGCTATCTTTCAATATAAACCCTTACTTGTATTAAACTGCAATAGCGTAATTTACAAACCTTGAAATACATAAAAATTATACTCTATCTCTCATATAAACCTTTACTTGTATTAAACTGCGCTAGCGTATTTGTAAACCGAGAAATACATAGAAATTATACTCTATCTTTCAATATAAAATCTTACTTGTATTAAACTGCGCTAGCACTTTTTTTAAACCTATAAATACATAGAAATCGTACTCTATCTCTTAAAAAACCCTTACTTGTATATATATGTGCTAGCGTATTTTGTAAACCTAAAAATACATGGAAATTATACTCTATCTCTATAAAAAACCTTTACTAGGATATAAATGTGCTAGCGTATTTTGTGAACCTAAAAATACAGTAAAATTATACGCTATCTTTCAATATAAACCCTTACTTGTATTAAACTGCAATAGCGTAATTTACAAACCTTGAAATACATAAAAATTATACTCTATCTCTCATATAAACCTTTACTTGTATTAAACTGCGCTAGCGTATTTTTTAAACCGAGAAATACATAGAAATTATACTCTATCTTTCAATATAAAATCTTACTTGTATTAAACTGCGCTAGCACTTTTTTTAAACCTATAAATACATAGAAATCGTACTCTATCTCTTAAAAAACCCTTACTTGTATATAAATGTGCTAGCGTATTTTGTAAACCTAAAAATACATGGAAATTATACTCTATCTCTATAAAAAACCTTTACTAGGATAAAGGGACAAAAAAAGACAAATTCGGGTTGGGGTAGGTGTTAGGGTTTAGGGTTTAGGGTAGATGTCATACGGGCTATTTTTATCGCATGCGAGAACGGTCATATTGGCAATTGTCATACTGGAAAATGTCATACGGGCAAATGTCATACGGGCTTTTTTTATCGCATGCGATAACGGTCATATTGGCAAATGTCATATTGGCAAATGTCATACTGGCAAATGTCATACGGGCAAATGTCATACGGGCAAATGTCATACGGGCTTTTTTTATCGCATGCGATAACGGTCATATTGGCAATTGTCATACGGGCTTTTTTTATCGCATGCGATAACGGTCATATTGGCAAATGTCATATTGGCAAATGTCATACTGGCAAATGTCATACGGGCAAATGTCATACTGGCAAATGTCATACGGGCAAATGTCATACGGGCAAATGTCATACTGGCAAATGTCATACGGGCAAATGTCATACGGGCAAATGTCATACGGGCTTTTTTTATCGCATGCGATAACGGTCATATTGGCAATTGTCATACGGGCTTTTTTTATCGCATGCGATAACGGTCATATTGGCAAATGTCATATTGGCAAATGTCATACTGGCAAATGTCATACGGGCAAATGTCATACTGGCAAATGTCATACGGGCAAATGTCATACGGGCAAATGTCATACGGGCTTTTTTTATCGCATGCGATAACGGTCATATTGGCAATTGTCATACGGGCTTTTTTTATCGCATGCGAGAACGGTCATATTGGCAAATGTCATATTGGCAAATGTCATACTGGCAAATGTCATACGGGCTTTTTTTATCGCATGCGATAACGGTCATATTGGCAATTGTCATACGGGCTTTTTTTATCGCATGCGATAACGGTCATATTGGCAAATGTCATATTGGCAAATGTCATACTGGCAAATGTCATACGGGCAAATGTCATACTGGCAAATGTCATATTGGCAAATGTCATACTGGCAAATGTCATACGGGCTTTTTTTATCGCATGCGATAACGGTCATATTGGCAAATGTCATACGGGCTTTTTTTATCGCATGCGAGAACGGTCATATTGGCAAATGTCATACGGGCTTTTTTTATCGCATGCACAAACGGTCATACTGGCCAGCGAAATTTAATCACTATAAAAAATAGCAATCTAATAATATATCCTATACCTGAATATACGATAAAAAAAATGGGACTTAAAGACTAAAAAGGTATTTGTTAGGCTGGCATCCGTAAGTGTTAGTTTTTTAATCACTTTTGGAGATAAAAAGTGACTCTAGTGACGCTCTAAATATTGTAAAATTAGCGTCTTCAGCAAATTTATAGATCTTTCACTCAAGTTATATTGTAATTTATAAGAAACTAGTTACCGTCGTAACTTGTGACTCTAGTAATCGATGACACATGTTTTTTATTTTCGACTAAATAAATTTGCTATCTCTATTCTGATAAAGTTTCTTTTTACTACTTAACTTTGTATTTCTTAAGTATTATGCTACTTTGTACCTTTTGACGCTAGTGCTCGATCACTCTTTTTTTTTATTTTTGACTATCTTAAAATTAATGCCTCTCTTGACTCTAGTGAATTTAGTTAAGTAAAAAAAATATATATATCGATTTAACATAGATATAATGATTAGAATTCAAGTGATTTTAGTTTAAAAAAATTATTGTAAAGAATGATAATGTAGAATCTAACATTTGCTTTTAATAAAAATCGTTTTTTATATGTAAAAATATACTATTAAAGCAAAAAATATGAATAAAAAAATTGCTCTAGAAACATTCATTTATTTATATTATAAACAAGACAAGAACCTAGCTCATTTATAAAATTTCAGATCTTAAAAATTTAATAGCTTTAAATAAATTCTCACGATTAATGTATAAAAGGTGGAAAAAATTATGCGATAAAATACAAGAAAATAAAAATACATCGAATATCTAATGTTTATGATAATCATATATAAAAATTGTTTTTCCATATTACTATTCTAAATACTATTTAATGTATGGTCAAAAATAAATAAATATTTAAAAACAGTATTTTATATTTTAATAGAAATTGATAACTAAAGTATTTAAACGTTCATTTAATTCACTTATTTCCTCATTGAATATAAAAATTATAGCCAGAAAAGACACAGCAACAATATATAATATATAAACTGGCGTGAATTATCCTCTAAATATTTCCATTAGAATCAATTCAAATCTAATAAAATATAATGATTTTATTTTTATTTCATAATTTTATCCCAATAAATTATATATGTTACATTTAATTTACTTATTTTTTCTACATATTTATTATATTCATAACAATCAAAAACACTTTAATCTATAATTTTATGTTTATATACATATGTTTAGACACTTTCCTTCGATACAAACCAAAATATTTTTAAATTATCCTTTTATTTTATTTTTAGTCACAAATGTATGCCTTAATACACATAATAATTCAAACAGAAATATGTACATGTTTGTGTTTCGAAACATACTAAAAAAATATCATAGATGGAAATCTACCATATTATTTATTTTCTGATATTATAGATAAATAAACACAATTAATGGCGAATTAAATTAATAAATCTTTTTTTTAAAATTTTATAAAACTAACATCTATTAATTCCTACGTATAAAATTAAAATCAATTTTTTATTTAATATTTTATAGAAAAAATAAACTGTTTTATGAATCTAGTAAAATAAAGATACTTCGTATGAAAACTTTTATTGAAATCTACAAACTTTTTATAATATTTACAATAGAAAACAATCTATTAAAAGATATCTTTTAAACAATAATACAAATAAAATATTAAATTATAATTTTTTAGAAGCCAAACTTATTATCTATGAATTAAATCAATTAGGAATTGCAATTTAGCAAAAATTCTTTATAAAAGTTTAGAAATGCTATAAATGTATTTAATAATAATGTAGAAATATATACAATACAAATAAAAAATTAAATAACAAATATTTATTAAATTATTAAGAAGCGATTTAGATATATATGAAAAGGGGATAATCAGAGAATAAATATAATAGGACGTAAATTACAAGAAACATAGTATATATTATGATAAAATTATTAGAAGAAAAAAAATATATAGGTTAAATTTCAATTTATTATTAAATATTTCCCAAAAAAAGTTCCGAAAAAAAAAATGCAAGGCCTTCGGCGTAACTTTAAAAAAACCGATTTTTTTTTCTATTCTTGGATGCAGCCGAACTTCTTTTTCTCCACCAGAGCTTTTCGTTCATTTTTTAAAATTTTCCTGGCGAGAGGACCTTAATCTCCCGCCAATGCCATCCTCCAAGCAGCAGAAAAGTTTTTATGGGGGCATTAACCCTATCGATAACAATCAGCGGAATGATTGTCCGATTTCTTCTCGGTATTCTGCATCCCGAGAAGATTCATGTCGGGGCAGGATTTTAACAAACATATACCAAATTAGAAAAGCAAAAAAAATGAACGAAATCATAATTTCTTTAGATAAGATGATCAAAGCAGTATGATTTAAAAAATTTGTTATGGTAAATGCATTATTTTGTTTTAAAAAAGCTTTATCGATAAATAAAATAAAAATTTGGCGTTAAATTAAATATAAAGTATGGATTAGCTATAACTTTTGTGAAAATCTTTAGCAGCTAAGTTATAAACAACAATCAGCTGTTCTCTTATTGTTTCGATGTATAAATTTAAAGAAACTAAACTTATTATTAATATTTATACATATTTACAGAATAAAAGAATACAAAGGCAAATATAAAATATTAAACTATGCCATATTTTTTACGAGATCTTAATTTTATATATTTTTTTTCATTAGCACGAGTTTGTTAAGCGGGACATAGGACAAGTTTTGAAGGAGAAAAAAATATAATGGCAAATAAAAACATTAAATGTATTTAGAAATTGTCTTCAAACTTGATATATACACTAGTAACTACTAAAATAATTCAAAAAATCGCAATATATATAATGGTATAGTATAGGTTCTCAGAACAGACGTTATTAAGCAAAAAACAGTAAATTTATATACTCCTGTAACTATATCTATCCTAAAAAATATAAAATACTTTGAAAAGACATAAGAAACAAATAATCATAGATACAGTTAATTGAAATTGATTCTTTTTCTATAGCTATCAGACAAATTGAACATCATTTTTATGCCAATCTGAGTATTTATATGCAGCAAAAAATCTTTATATAAGTATAATAAAGGACAAAAGGTTGTTTTTGAATATTTAATACTCCATATCAATCTTTTTTCTTTAACTAAAGGACTTATTAATTACCACCTATACGGTTATTTGTGCAACTATACGCGCCTCAAAATGCAAATTTTATATGTTATCTTTTATTAAAAAGTATTATGATCAATTTACTAAAAATATTTTATTTCTTGGATCTTTGTTTTAAACTTACCTCTACTATTATATTTTTTTCCGCAGAAATAAATGAACAAAAAGAGTTTTATTTTGCCATAAAATACTTAATAAAAGTTTGATGGATAACATGGTTGTAAAAGATGTTGATTAAGTTGTATTTTAGACAATAAAAATGACAAAAAAAACGCATAGAATTAGAAAAAAAAAGAAAAAATAACGTTTAAAAACGTATAATACTCGACATAAACACATTAAAAACATATAGCCAAACTATTAATTGGCTATCTTTTCGTATATAAGAAGCTATCCAAAAATAATTTTTCTTGTAAGATTTAATTAACAAAAATAAAATAAGACCTATTTTTCATGGTAAACTAGTATCAATTGACATAAAACCTTATATGCATTATTATATATATTTGATTTATCAAAACAAAAAAAAAGAAAAACACTAATAGGACCCTTAAAGTATTTTTTAATTTCTTAAATCGAAATATAATAAGTTCAGAATGTATATAACAATATGCCAAAACATATTTCTTCTCATTTTACGATATAAAACATAATTATATAAAATAAAGCCGCTAAAATAATGAAAAAAAATAGTGATCTAAATCAACATATAAAAGTTTCAAATTTACAAAAAAGGCAAGAAACATATAAAACTATGTTTGTTGACATAATATAACAAGTATTGTGCATCTATATTTGTATTCTAAGACAAAAAAATCACTGTTTTTGCGGTTTTTAGCATTGATATGTAAACCAAAATGCAAGTAAATGAGTAAGAGGTGATAAAAAAAGATACAATTCGGGTAAAAAATAGTTATAAAAAACGTATAACGTCTGATAGAACATTAAATGTATTATCTCCGGTTTTTATTAGTGAAAGAAGAATTAACACAATAAGTAAAAAATCATATACACCATTATCACGTTATATACGACATTCAATGTACAAACAAATCACAAAAGCCTATTTTATTATATTACATACTGTACTTTAGCAGTAAAGTTATCCGTTATTATGCAAAAAAAACTATAAATATGATTATTCGTTGACTTGAAATAGGGAAAAATCCATGAAAATAGTATAATATCCCTTTGAAAATAATTCTTGGTGTGTTCAAGTTTGTTTAATAAAATTTTTTTGCCACAAAAAAACAGATTATTAATTTAGTATTCGGCTATTTAGGCAACAAAATCTAGCAAAAAGTAAAAAAAAACGTACAAAAGATTTTGGTTTGCTTTTCTTTTTCACGAAATTAACACTCAAATGGTTTTATACATGTTTGGCTAGCTTTTATATTATAACTCTCAACAGAAGATTAATTTATATATAGAAACATTAAATATGAAACATATATAAGAAGCTATTTATTTTCGCGTATATTATTTATGATAAAGCCTGCTATTCATATATTATAAAAATATTTCTAAAAAACATGAGAATTTAGTAGTAAAAAAATAAATAAAACTACGTCTTTTATATATCAAAATAACAGAACATATAAAAAATACAATAAAGATAGTAATTTATATTCGAATGATAATATCATGGCTAAATGCTCTTTAATAACATAAAAAACCACAGATTTAGTAATGACAATAGATAATGGTTTTATATGTATTTTCAATCTATTATACATACAGTCAACTACATTTTTATTTTAGAAGAGTAACTAAACGGTAAAATCTTATATATTATAATTATATACATATAAGAACAGAAAAAAAAACTTAAAAAAATATAAATTTGTTAAGAAGAGAATCTTAAAGGAAGAAGTATAAGATACATCAATTTACACTATTAAACGCATAAATCTTTTCATAATAACAATCTTAAAAGAATTCCATAAAATGAATACTATTATTTATTGTTATAAAGATTTTATTAAAAAACAATATGTACTACGAAAAAACACCATAAAATATGAAAAGATGTATAACATAGACATATTTTTATTTATAATTAATCATTATGCACAATAAAAATCATTTTTTCGATTGAGCATCATCTAATAGAGATGGAAATAAAATCAGAAGAACATTTTCTTATAAAAAATTACTTGTAATATAAAGATAAAGATCAAAAATATATAAAATAAAGTAGAGTTTTTTTGTGATATTATTTATACTCGGAAATTAAATCTTCTTTGTAATTCTTTTTCGTCAATTTATTTGAAAGAATACATCAAATTATTTGACTTTACTTACTTTTTAGTAAGACGAGTACAATAAATTATTACCGACGCAGTTTTCTAGTGCATATAATGTTTGAAAAGGTACACTTTACATGCATCAAATAATATTCGAATTTCTCAATCTATATATAATATATTCTATAGTAATAAAAATTGTAGAATAGATATAAAAATTAGTCTATTAAATCGAAATAAACATGCATAATCTAGAATTTCGAAGTATTAAGCATTAAAGAGAAGAGAAAAAAGACATTGTTGTTGTAAACAAAAACCAAGAAAAATTAATTAAAATAAAAGCTTTTTAAGACTTTAGATAATGAAATTACGTAAAAAAATGAGAATTGAGAAAAAAACAAATAATATAATGCCACTGTTACCAATATGTAATATTTTTTGAATTTAAATTCTACAAGGATATTATTGTTGGCATTTAAGGATAAAAATACCCACTTTCAGATTAT
>NW_028233123.1:0-23705 GCF_057557595.1 Rhyacophila brunnea | reverse complement strand
TGTGTATCGAAGGGTGGAGGTAGGCTGTTAAGATATGCCATAAATAGTGCACACTAAACATTGTCAGTCATACGTATTTGTTTTCATTGAAATAAGACTACATTTTACAGATGGTGTAGGTTAATTTTTTAAAATTCAATTAAACCCTGCGAAAACTAAGCCATAAATAGATATTAGTAAAAAAAATACTCATCTATCTATAAAATATCAAAATTTATGCAATTAAATCATACATAATTTTTGTATATTTTTATAGTCAGAATAATGTTTTTATCTATTATAGTTTGGTTTAGGCAGGGCTTGATGAATTTTTAAAAAATGAACCAACAATCGTTGTAATATGTATTCTTAATACAACTAAAACCAATAAATATGAATGAAAACGTGTGCACAATTTTGTCGTGTCACCCAAAAATTATACCAAAAATTATTATGGTTTGGTTTAGGCAGGGTTTAATTAATTTTTCAAAAAACTAACCAACACCATCTGTAAATTGTAATCTGTTAATAAAAAAACAAATGTGTATGAATGACTAACAAAGTTTAATGTGCACTATTTATGACGGATCTTAATAGCCTACCTACACCATCGCTACTGGTGTATCTTTTAATTTCACTTATGTAATTAATTCTCTATGCAAATCTACGCTTTTAATAAATTTTTACCATTGTTCTGTAGTAAAATAAAAAAACTTTACATTTTTATTAAAATCAATATTCGGATCGCCTATTGTTATACATTTGCACACCTGTATAGGAATTACATTTTAATTCGACACCACGCCAAATGGATGCGTTACCCAAAAGCACGTAAGTACTTACAGTCTATTGATTTCCAAAAAATACCCTTGTTTAACGGAGTGCATTCATATGAAATCAAATTTATAATCAATCATTTCCCGGTCAAGCTGCCATCCAACGGGTAAAAAAAAAACAAATGTCAAAAAATATTCATTCATTGCACAATGCACGTGTGCAGTCAAACTAATAATTGCACCAGTTTTCAAGTACAAAATAATTATATAATATATACTAGACGGATTGAATGATTTTTGCATTTCAGAATTACAAGATAAAAAAGAACTTTTTAATATACCACGTTTTTAAATGTTCTGTTTGAATCATATAAAACTTGACAATTCTATGTATTTGTACTTGATAGAAAATACTGAAGAAATATAGAATACTGAAATGTCATTTTGGCATTTTTATATTGATTTTCACAGTAACGCACATAATATATTAATAATTTAGTTGCTAGGACCCCCTTTTTTTCTATTTTTTTTTTCGACCATGTCCGATCCTAATAAGATCATATGGGCCTCCACAGGGTGAGGGTTTGTATTGACAGATTTTGTTTTTACGAGAAAATGGATGTCAGCCACATGCTCAACCTGTTAGGTCTATACTCTGATCATACACAAATTGAAAAACAATATGTGTACTTGTCAGACCCAGGATTCGAACCCGAGACCCGCAACGCAATAGGCTTCTTAAGGGTATACCTCAGTTGAGGCATGGTCTAAAAAGATCGTGGCTAGGCGATGCGCGGATTGCGGGTGCAAATGACGCATGCCGAACGAAATATAATTTGTCATATAAATCCAACATGCGTCCATTTAATGTTCTGTTTATTGTTCTACTAATAACAATAATAATATATTCATTGACATTTTTTCTTTTTAAAGTAAAAGGGTAATGTTTTTAGTAATCTTTACACGATTTAAGAATTAATACCCCCGCCGCCATCAGGAAACAAATTGACGTATTCATACCTCGACGTTCGGTCTCCGAGTGCCAGCAAGTCCAAAAATTTCGTCGCGCCTACAGTTTAAAATTATTTGCTGTTTCACTGAAGTATCGCCTTAAGTATTTTTATATATTGGATTTTCTACAAACAATTTAATGATTAAAAAAAATCTTTTCTAGTACTAAATATTTAGAATTAAAAGTTATCCAACCGCAGCCCGAAAATTTAATTCGACCGTAAAAATGATCGTTATGAAATATTGTGTTACACCCTCTGCATATTTTCCCATTAAAAAACAGGTAGGGAATAGCACGGTCAGTTAGTCTCCTTATGTAGATGTAGATGAGTATGTTTTCCTATGCCGTTATGCGTAAATTAAAAGAATGAATAGAACGCTAATGTACCGACCCTTTTTCATCGGGATGCTAAAACCCCGAGAGAAATGGGTATTATTCGTATTCGAGTATAAATATTAGGAAAAATGAAAGCCTTTTCATCCCCTAATGTAACAAGAGTGGTCAAATCAAATGCTCGATTAAGGATTTGAGAGGTTCTTTGTAGGAGCGCCGTCTAGTGGGTTGGTTCAACACTACGCAAAAATTATTCATGAGTGTCATTTTGATTCTTTGACTTCGATGCATTTAACATAATATTTCATCATACTGATATCACTTCGTCTACATGAAATACGGATATAATGGATAAATACACCGAATGAAAAATACTTCGATTACTTTTTTCAAATTAATAAGACCGAATGACAGATAGTTATTGGATCCCCGCCCATACTTCAATTCACCGGTTACATGTACATTGTACGTATTACATTTCACCTCTTATCGGAATTTATTAACGCAGTTTGCACATTGACACATATTAAAATGTAGGTAGAGTTAATTGTTCCAATCATTGTCATCAGTATGTATCTGTTTATTACGAAAGAAAAATACAGTCATCTCTATAGCACCGAGATGAAAAAATTACGCGTTGTTCTTTATTTTAAATTGAATTACATACATATTTTCTACTGTCTTTTCCATTGTATTTCGGTAGTTTTTTATTATGTATTTTGTAAGTGTTTTATGTACAAGTCGGCTTACAGTAAGCCAGGCTGGAACCGCGCTAATTTTCACATCCGATTTTGGCAAAATTAATGACTTCAATAATGAAAAACCTAACCTAACAAATAATCCAGTATATGGGCTATTTTCAATGTTTGTTTGCCGCTAGATTTCTGTAAACCGACAAGAATCGTGTTTTATTTAGACATGCATTTTATCTCAGTACTATATACGACACAAAGAGGTTGGACGGTCTTTAATATATATGACCATATATTTCTGATATAACATTTCACGGGGAAGTATGATACGGTGAACTGCATACATACAAAAATTTCCACACACGCAATTCACCCACACCACCGCGGCCTTCTGATCACTTTACCTACTCGTATTGAATTGTTGTAAGTGCATTATTTTCAATAAATTTTATAATTCTTTTGAGATATCGAGATGATACTCTAGTAATAATGATTGGTACCGGAACAAAGAAATCTATATTTTGACCTTAGATATAGTGGAAATAATATTTTGAAATCACACACACTTTAGCGTATTTTGAAAATTTGAACTTAGATACAATGATTGTAAGTGCGTTACCTTCTGCGTGTGCTAGTGACAAAATAAAATGCTCGAGTTTTGAGATGTCAACTATTTTTTGAATTGATCATCCTTAAGTCAAAGCAAAAAGTCGGCTTCAAATTATTGGTCTATACCAACTGACTTTGCATTTTATCTTGTTAATCTATTGAAAATATTTTTATATTAAAAATTAAAACACCTTCACAACAATGCAAACTATTATTTCGTCGTTATATATTGTAAAAAATCGTAAATCCGAAACTCTATTTTTTAGGAGGCAGTAACAAGGCTGTAGTAAAGGAGCTAGAGGAAGTCTTCAGCCAATAGTGAATCGCAGTCGGCTGATTGTAATGATACAATGAATTAAGTTTTCAATTTAATGTATTTGTAACAGATAGAGTCATACTCAACTAAAGTGTGTATACCTATATCGTTATAATTATACCTTTAATATCAAAATAGTCAAACAATCAATGTCAATATTATGTGGAACAACTTTAAATTTTAAAATGACAATAGTTTTATTATTATAAAATATTTTGATGTGTATCCGTACTACTGTAGACTGTAAATTTAATAAAAACATGACACTGTCGAATGACATTTTTACGTGATGATTCTGCGATAACGAGTTTTCAAGGTAGGGCTTAATACTATTTCAAGTAGTTTTTTTAAAATACATAATAATACGTTACCCTAACTAAATAGTTTTATTGCGAAAGCTCCATTTCATCTGATACTTTATTCAATGTAAAAGTATTTGGAGTGCAAATTTTTCGTACGTTGTTTGTTAATTATAAAGTTATCCAACCCCTTAGCATTCGAATCACCCTTAAAAGAAGGGGTGATTCACTATAGGATAGCTGATTAAGGATACGAAAGTGTAACTGCCATTTGATGCCAAGTGAAAGTACAAAAATGGTACAACATAATTAATACAAATGGTATAATCGTTGCCACCTTAGCGGTTTTTCTTGCCAGATCTAGTGTTTTTGAATAAGCATCTAGCTAGCGAGATTTGAATCTGGCGTATAGCTTTAAATTTAGCGTTATTAGACACTCTAAACAGCTGAAAACGAGTATTAAATAACCTCACTCTTTTGACAGAAAAGGCAGATAATGAAAAAACGATTTGCTGTCGGTAAATTTGTTTAATAGAATTAATAATGAAAAGGACGAATAATAAACCTTATTTCAAAACTTCTTCTTTTTTTTTTTAATTTTTAACATTAGGTATTTGTATACATATAAAACATATTTGAACTTTTTACCCGGAGCGGAACTTGAGCAAGTATTATGTCCCAGAGCGAAGCTAGAGTGGAGCTGGAGCGGAGCAACTCAAAAAAAAGGTCCGCTCTAACCCTCTGGTTATAACTCAAAAACGTTAAGGCTATACCTCAGATGAGGCATGGTCTAAAAACGATCGTAACTATGCGATGCGCGGATTGAGCTAATGACGCGTGCCGCACGGAACATAATTGGTCATAAAACATTCATCATGCGTCCATTTAGTGTTATGTTTATTGTTATATTAGTAATATTAATATATTCATTATCATGTTTTCTTTTTCGAGTACAGGCATAACGTTTTTTTAGTCATCTTTATACGATATTAAAATATATTCTTATGACGCCATCACAAAAAAAATCGACGTACTGCCACCTCGAATGCCGCTTGGCGATTGGCGACGAATGCGAAATTTCATCCCATATATTGTTGAAAATTTTGTAATATTTTGATGTTACCGATCTTTTTCCGAAAATATAATTAGATTATGGAATTCTATATGATATAAGAAAATAGTAGGAATAATAAAAATATGTGAATATATACTTTAAAAATCGCCAGCACTCGAAATTTTCACCACACTCTGTTAAATTAATTAACTTCAGCTTTCATAGCAATTATTTCCTTTATATTTTATGCACTTCATAACTGTCTCAATTTATTTTATATTGGTTGTTTGTCAGCTGATACATACAAGTTTTTCGGTATTCATCGTTCGGGTATCTTTTATTCCTTATTTTAAATTCATTTTCTCGGAAATTAAAATAATATTGGATTATTTATTCAGGATTTTGGAATTCTTTCGAATAAAGTTACCCTTTTTTCTTCTATGCACTTGCTTCTTGTGCTATAACAGAGCTAAAGCGCCGTTCTTATTTCTTACTGTATTTGGTATATTCTCCTTTCACTATAATGTGAATCTTTCTGGATGATGATTCTCTTTTTTGGTGTGCTTACAATAAATATACCGAAGGTTACGTTGTTTCAAGCAATTATAGTCATATTTTTGAGTGAATGCTCTGGTGATCGTCTTTAAAACAGCATTTTTTCTTTCGAACTTTCTTATTTACTGTGTGAAATAGTACTTTTCTATTTTCTTTTAACCTCATTATCGCGTGATTACTTACTTCGCCGCACACATTATGATACATTGATTTGATTTTAAGTAAATTTTCTTTTTTTTAAGTTTTGGTAGTCATTTTTTCGAAAGGGTTTTCAATACCCTTTCTCTCGACTAGAATTTCATTTCGTATCTTATTTAGTTGTTTTAAACAATATTCCGTGCAAACTTTTACTTGAAGTAAGTTTTTATTTTTTGCTAACCAAGGCCTGGAATACGCTTAAAGCGTAGAATAATTGATCCATAAAAATCTTGAATAAATAATTACACTGTGAAAACGCATTCTTATTAAGTTGTTTCCATAATGAGAATTTTTGAAGTATATATTAATTTTCTAAAGAATTTGATTTTGCTTTATTGCTCTCTTTATTTTTTTAATGGATCAACATAGGATGCATTGCTACAGTGGTTCCCTTTCCCTTTTTTTTCTATTTTTCACATTTTTTTTAGCACAATAAAAGCTATTTTTATTAAAATATACAGAATCAAATTTTAAAGCATATTTTAGGTATATCTAATGTATTAGTGCTTTGGATGGTGAATGATTCATAATACATCCCGTTTATTGTTTATAATTCAATTTAATCCACAAAATACGTTTTAAATAAAGTATAAAAAATTAGAAAGAATTTTCAGACACTTTCTATTTTACTTTTTTGGATAATTATCTTTATACTTTTCATTTTGCTTATACTTATAGTTGTAAAAATAAAAAATTTATTTTCTTTTATTTATTCAATAAATACAATGTGTATTATCACGTTAAAAAGGTATTTTTATGCAAAAAATATTCATTCTTTTTATCGATATATTTTAAGATCGCAATTGTGTAAAACATTGCATCTTACCACCAATACTTCGATTACTTGATTTGAGCATGGAGATCTACTCAAATTGTTTAAAGCCGTAAGTAGGGTTTTTTTTTTAATTTTATGGCTTTTTTTTTGCCGTGAGCAAAACAATACCGCTGCTTGATGTATAATTTGTTGTAAGGCGGGATATATTGCTGTTTTGTAATTTAACAATGTCCTTGTCCGAGGATAAACAAGCTTCCAATCCTTTGTATTTTTTAGTAATGGATTAAATATCTGCATCACTTTCTCTTGAAATATAAAAATAATACATATTTTGGCTCTTTTAGATTGTAGTTAAAGATCAGGGGATAGTTACATATTAAAATATATCGAGAGTAAAATAAATTCTAGAATAAAAAAATACATCTATTAAAGAAGCTTTTATTTATGCGGCATAAAAAATACAAAGCCCTCCAGGTTTAATTTATATTTTGACGGGCAATTATTGAATATTTCGAGCCTTGAAATATTTCACTCACCAAAAGTATTTGGATTAAAAAAGACGCGATATCTGGCATAGTATTTCCAGAAATTCAGATAAAAAGGGACTCAAATGCATAATTAGAAAAATTTCGATGTGCCTTTATTATTCTAAAGAATGTGATTTCTCTGTTTAAAACTCCAAAGAATTTTCTTTTTTACACATTTAAAGTTATTTTATTGTGATTATAATAAAAAAACGAAAATAAATGTAGCTTTAATTATTAAAGTCATACTTTCTCAATTCTTCCTGTATAGTATTCACAACAAGTGGGTCCTCCCTAGACCTTACTAAAAAACCACTGAAGACATAATGTGATTTTTCAATAAAATCACTATTACAAATCATTTCAAAGTAAAACATTAAAACTTTACTAATTTGCTTATAGTAAAGCTTTAATAACTCGTGACGAGCGTTATTAACCAGTGACTTATGCACATCAATAATCGAAACAGAAATAACACTTGAAAAAAAATTGAATTCACGAAATATAGCAGCACCGTAAGTCATTTTAAACATTTCTTCTTCCAATATAGCTGTGTCTTTCTGAACATAAAACATTCTTTTTTCAGACATAAGCGGTTTAAGATTGGCACATAAATTTACAATCACCCTAATCCAATATTTTTGATGCCCCAACTCTTCAGCTCTCTCATTCACATAGTTTTCTATACAGGTATAAATTTTTGGTAAATCAATTTTAAAACAATAATCTCTCTTTACATTAAATTGTATTGTTTTTCTGAGTGACAAATAAACTGTTGTGTTCGGGTTGATGTCAAATCGAAATAAAAATCCTTTTTTTAAATCCGAGGATTCGCCGCAAAAATTCGATTTGGATTTTTTTTTAAGATTAACATAATTTCGCATTTCTTTCTTGTAAAAATCGTGGTTTGTGATATTAGGTATTTCAGTATATAAAATATTCAAGTCTTCTTTGTTTTTAATCGGCCAAAATTTGGCAATCTCATATGAAAAGATGGTGCTTTTTATATCCTCTCCAATTTTACCTAGGAAAGTTTTAACCTTATTATATATTAGTTTAGGGAAGTCCTTCTTACTCTTTTCTATCGGAAAATATTTTATTATCTCTTTTTGGAGGAAGAAAAATTCTCTCTCGAAATACTCATACATTTTCGGAAAATTCTCTGAACATATAGATTCTTGAGAAAATACTACAATACTTTTCATATTTTTGTAAAGTCGTTCGAGTTTTTGGAAGAATAATTCATCAAGTTCATTTTCTGAGATTTGAAAGCTAAAAAGGTCGATTGTTGTGTTATCACTAAAACCATTTCTAAATTTGTATTCATGTAAACCACTTTGTGCATTGAATATTTTATTTAATATAAATCCATAAAATATTCTTGGGCCCAAATTTATATATAGTTTATTTGTGATCATAAAATTAGATTCGGATTTCAAGTCATTCCAAATTTTTACGGTTAACTTTGTTTCTAAAAATAAATACAATTCATAGTCGCAATCTAATTTTGTGTATCTACCATAGACATCAGAACCATCGTCTATATTTAGCGATAAATTTGTTGGAATTGTGATGTTGTTTATAAGTCTGTAATCTGTTTTACCATCTATTGATATTTCAGGATAAATCGATAAGGTTCGAATATCTTTTGTGGTATAAGAATAAATATACCTCCTTGAAATTGCGATTACATTATCATTTCGATAAAGGGTTTCTGAATCCAATCTATCTTCCTCCATGCGATCAGTTTTAAATTTTCGATCACCACATATTATCAAGTTTATGTGGTAACTTTCGTCAATATTGAATTTCGATCGAAAATATATCATATCAAGTAAATCCGTGACAATTTCATTATTTAAGTCTCTTTTAATCATAATAAAGCTTGTGTTTAAATTTAAATTATCATCATTAAAACATCCTCTAAATTCGATTGAATCGGGTATATAATTTTCTTGTAGCATTCCTGAAAGAACCTTTTCACAAGATTTATGACTTACGCCACACTCTATTTTATAATGAATCCTGTCTTTATTATAATAATTAAATTCGGTACTATCACGCTGCTTTATCAAATCTGAAATCTCGTGTTTTATTAAATCATTTAAATAATATAGTGCAGCTGGATTTATTTTATTTACAAGTTTGATAACCAACCATTCATTCATATCACAAAAGTGCTGATTATTATTATTAACAATATGATGAATGAGTTTTTCTTTATCGATATGAATATCACGCTTGATAATGTATTTTGTTATAAACATGTCTTTTTTTTTTGTCGCCTTTGCAACTTTTTCGAATAAAGTTTGTGGCAGATCCTCATAAAAAAAATAATTGTTTTGTGCAAATAAATCAATCGAACAGATTGAAAACTGAATAAATAGAATGAAAAATGCTATAAATCTTCTTACCCCCATTTTTTTATTTATAGATATCGATCTCATTCTTAAAATAATATTGAATATATCCATCTATTTAAGTTTCAATTATTATTTTAAATATAGATGTCTTGTATCATTGATATCCATCAATAAATTATATAAAATTGATCAAAAAAGATTTGAAATTTAATATAAATTTTAAAAATTTGATTTGCTCCTATATTTTGTTAACTATAATTTGTCAATGTAATTTTTGCATCTTGAACGAGATACGATAATTTTGATCATTTATAATTAAAAATATACTACTTTTATGAAATATGCCACTTTTTATATGGCGTAATAAAAAACTTATTTATATACGAATAATTTAAATAGAGTGTTATTAATTACAGAAAAAATTTTAATGAAAAGATTTAATATTTTGTTATCATTTTAATAGATAAACGCAAAAAAATATGATCTAATCTTACATTTTTAAGAAAAGAAATATTAACTTTCATCTTTTCACAAGAATTACTAAATAGTATCACATGATATGTTATGCGATATTTTACATCAATTTCTTATTTTTTATAAATCACGAAGCGAAAAATAATTTGATTACGATATTTCGGTCTTAAAAATATGTCCTCTAATATTCAATCAGCTGCCATCACACTTTCAAATTCAAAAAGAATCAACCAAAATACTAATTAAATTTTTTGTATTGATCACATAAAAGAGTAACACCATGATAATTTTATAATGTTTATAACGCAATAAGTAAACTATTCTAGATATGGTCAAGAACGAAGCTTGAAAATATTTATAAGAACGCCTCCTGTAGAAATGTTTCAAATAACCGTTTCATTTGTTTAAGTAGGCTAAATTACAAAGATCTCGCTCTTTTTCTGATAATTAATGAAGCTTTGAAAAAAATTTCATTAAGAACTACTGCATTTAAATTTAGGTAAAAGTAATTGCACAGGCTATTTTACATGAGTGTTATATACTTTAATATCTTCAAGTGGGTGTAATTTTGAAAATTAAAAATGCATATCTTTTCTGAAACTCAGGAATTCTAGTTATGTATATAGAGATGATGATAAATTTCAAATTTTATATTCAAATGCACTTTTATTATAAGATAAAAAAATACATTGTTATATAAATGGAAAAATTACGAAATAGTGTTGTTTACCGCTCATTAAGTCACAAAGATAAAAATCCAAATAAAATCTTTTAACTAAATTTCAATAAATTATCATAGAAATCAATGTTTTGTATATTTTTTTGTTCTTTTATTATAGGTGTATTTCTCGATTTGGGATTTCTTATTATGATGATCCCATTTCTTTTTGTTCACAAGAATACTGATCACTAGCTTATTTTATTTCATTTTTTTTGTAAATGAACTTTTTTCAGATAATTCATTAAGAGCAATAGGTCATCCACCATGACAATAGCAATTAAATAAATAAAACGAATCACTTGGCCACTAAAAAGTATGAATTAAAAAGCAAAATTAAAATTATGCATCATGAATGTTTCGGAATCTTATTAAAATTACAGTGGAAATAAAATAAAACATACCTATTGGTAAATTTTCTTTCTAAAAATACAGGCCATATAGGAATCAGAAATTGGTGGATGGTTAATATATTAGAAAAATTGTAATCCCAAAGATTTGAAAATACACTAAAGTCTATTTAGACAAATTTTTATACATTAATGATGGAAAATTAATGGACATCTTTAGCATTAAAACATATATTATATTTGGGGAGGTAAAAACTATGCATACTATGGACTTGCGCTTCACGTTACACTTAATTAAAAGATTTTAAATAATACTTGGAAGTATTTTTAAATTGTATTTTTTTACCGAATATTAATTTTTTTATAAAATTAAACCTAACTTTTTTTTTCAAAATAGAAAATTATTGCACTAGATTGTATACGCGCCTTTAAAATGGAATGGATATGTTTTAAAAGATGCAGAAATAATGTATTTCATTCATACGAAAAAAATTTAAACCATATGATCCGGAAACTATTCTGCAAAAAAACTAGTTATAACAATATCCATAGTTTTTTTTATCACGAGCGAAAATACTTATGAAAAAAAGTCATAAATCTTACAGTATATTTATAGCACAAGAAATGATTAAAATAATTATAATCCCAAAATAAATTAAATTATTAATTTTGTGCATAAAATAAAAAAATTTGTGATGGAAGAGATTGAATATTTGGCTAATTTAAAATTATAACATGCATGATAATTCAAAAAAAAATTCACCGAAAACTTGTCTGTGAATCATATGCTGATAGTTTTATCCGTATAAAATATTGATTGATGTCTTCTTACAAGTATAAATAATTTTTTATTCTCTTTGGCCCTAGCTTAGATTTGAATATAGTCTATAGATAAGAAATAAAAATGACGAATAATCTATATATTTTGATATATGTTATGAAAATATAACTATATTGGAAGCATTGCTTTTAGTTCTATTTAGTTCGAATCATTTACCGATTCGTGTTTTATATTGTTTAAGGGGTGTGATGCAAGTGTGTGAACAGCATAATAGAATTAAAATAAAGATTATATACTATAAAATATAATATAGACTAGCTATATGTTTAAACATCAACGCTTAGTAATAAATTGGGTTATAACTGTATTTTTAATGTCTTACACTACCAAATTAAATTTCCTATTTATTATTATAGCTTTATACAAAATATTGTGGAAACCAAAAGATCTATTCCTTCTTATCATAATTTTCTCTACTTCGTAAAATTTTATTTGCAAGGCAAATATTTTTGGGCTTAAAATATATCAGATAAAAATTGCATGGTGTATTTAAAACAGGTTGTTTTCGATTTAAATCGTTTTCGTATTTTATTATAATATACTTACACATGTATTCTTCACAATTATTTTTTAATGATAGTTTGCGCACACGAAAAACTAATATTCGACAATTGGTTTGGATTTTTACACAGTTTTATAAGCGTTAAATATATCTTTGTCCCAACGGGTGAGTTTTCGCTATCTCTTATGTAATCACGGTTTGTAGAAACTAAGAACCAGTATCGTAAAATTAAAATAAAGAGATCGATGAAACGTCATCACTCATTCTTTCTACCGGCATTTTAATGAAACCTATAGCATCTGGTATATATTAGCAATGTTCTTTAATTTATTTTTCTTTAATTTAAATGCAAAACCCATTTTTATGGTTATCATGCCTATGGCGATATTATTTATTTTTTGAAAATAAAAATATAATAAAGAAATTTTATTCTGAAGAAAAAATTCGAAATTTTTATTGATTCAGTACTATGAAATGAAATCTAAATTTTATTAAGGGGTTTCCAGGACAATATTATTCTATAAAATACCAGTTTTCAGATGTCGTGAAATTTTTTATTGATTAATGACATATAATTATTAGAGCATAGTCATATATTTTAAACATTTGGAATTATTGCTTGGTATAAAATAAATAACTATAATGATAAAAAGACAGATTAAGTTGTTTCATTTTCCTTTTTGTATTCATAATAGTCATATAAAAGCCTTCACATAATATTCACCGGTCAAAATTGCATTTTTAAATTTAAATCAAAAAACTAAGATGGTTTTTATGCGAATTTTCTCTATAATAAATAATAGTTGAATATTTATGTGACCTGTATTTTTTTTAAAGAGCTGAAAATCATTTCTTTTCCAATGAATTTTTGTCATTATATGTATAACAAAATTTTAAAATTTATTTTATATAAATTATGCCATTGTGTATTAAAATAAAGCTAAAAATATGATTTAAATATATATTTTTGCTACATTTTATGGGTTTGCTGTTTTAATATGTAGGAGTTGCAAATTTTGAGTTGCATTTTTTATTTTTATTAATTATTTTTTAACACACTATTTGTATTTATGTGCTTGTAATGTTCTTCCTCCTTAACATTGTTGGTCGCTGAGAAATAATAATAACCACAATAAAATCAGAAAAATTTGCTCCTCATCAATGGTTCAAGTACATTATTCATTGCCAATGGATATCTTCTAGATCTGACTAAAAAACCAGCAGTATACACATATCTTTTTTCTATAAAATCACCATTTATAACATTGTCAAAAAATGAAATTAAATTTTTTTTGACTCCTTTAAAGTAAAACTTCAATAAATTGTGGCGTGCATGGCTCTTCAGCGTATTTTTTTCATTAATAATCGAAAATGAAATAGCATCAGCACTATGTTTGAATATGTTAAAAACTTCTTTGCCATATATCATGATAAACATTGTCTTTTCAGATAAGTATATGTCTTTTTTAAGCACAAACAATCTCATTTTCGTCATATATGGTTTAATTTTTATCAAAATATGTTCAATTTCAATGATAAAATATTTTAAAGTCCTTAATTCTTCAAAAATTGCATGAAAATAATTCTCTAGTAAATTATAAACTTCTGGTAAATTCACCTTAAAGTATTTATCTTCCCTCACGTAAAAATTTAATGCCTTTCTAAGCGTAAAGTAAATTTGCATGTCCGGATTTATGTCAAATCGAACAAAAATACCCTTGGTTGTATATAATATGCCCATAAAACTCTGTAATCCTATCTCTTCTTTAAAATTTATGTAGTTTTCCATTTCTTCTCTATAAAATCGGTGGTTAATGATGTTCGGTATCTCAGAAACTAAAATTTTCATGTCCGATTTGTTTTTAATGGACCAAAAATTTATTGTATCAAAGGAATAGATTCTGGTCTTTAAATCTGTGCCGAAATCAAATAAAAAAACACGAACCTTTTCGTATATAGATGAAAAATCATTGCTAATTTTAACATTGGCTAGTTCATATTTCATTATTTCTTTTTGAAGAAAGAAGAACTGTCTGTTAAAATAGTCTTCTATTTGAGGATTATCTTCAGAGCATATTATTTCATCACCAGAAACAAGTATATTTTTGATGTTGCTAAATAATATTCTATATTTTTCACACAATAAATCATCAACATCATTTTCTGCAATTTTAAAATTGTAATTTTTCGTTTTTTCAAAATCCGAAATGCTGTTATTGCAAATCAATACAATATTACCTTCGCCGTTATTCTGATCCAATTCAATGGTAATTCTATAATGTATTTTGTTTCCCATATCTGAATAAAGAACGTTTAAAATAGTAAGATTAAATTCTAACCTCCAATTTTTCCAAATTAGAATGCTTAAATCAGATTTGGTTTTCAGAAAAGACAAATTTTTATATTTTGTTTCTGTATATTGAACTGGGGTATTTTCTACCACATCTTTTAAAAATATCATACTTTTTAGCGTGGTTTCGGGAGATTCTGAAACTGATCCGCCTTCTTTCAGAGCTTCAGGAAAAATCATTAATGCTCGAGATTTTTTAAGCCCAAAAGTGTATTGTACTCTAACCGAAAATATAATAATTCTAAAATTTTCATACATAATTTTAAAATCTGATCTATCCCACTCTGTATAGGTATATTTGAATTCCCAATCTGCAAATATCGTCAAATTTATACTATAGTCATACGAAATTTTAGTCCAATTCTTAAAGTTAACATTGTCAATTGCATCATAGATGAACTGATGACTTGCTTTATTTTTTATAAGAATGAAATTTGTATTTAAATTCAGTTCACTATCATTCATACATCCATTAAAACCGATTGAATGTGGTGAATACGATTCACTAAACATATCAGCAAGAACATCTTCGCAAGATTTCGTTTTAGTTACGCATTCAATAACAAAATATATATTTTCCCTACGATAAAATATAAATTCATAGTTAGTGTATCTCCTTAACAATTCGGAAATTTCTAATTTTATCAAATCCCTTAAACAAGGGAGCATATCTTCCTGTACTTTCAATACAATTTTTATGGCCATCCATTCCTTTATATCGTAAAAGTGTTGTTTATTTATTCTTCTGATCAGTTTTATAAATTCTTCGCTTTTCGAACAAAATTCTCTTTTAAAGACATATTTTGTCATGAAAATGTCATCCTTTAGCGTTTCTTTGCTCATATTCTCGAATAATGCGCTATTTAAGTCATTGTCAAGAAAATATTCGTTCTGTGATATCAAAAAATCTGCACAATATAAAAAGTGCAAAATTAAAAAGAAAAGCGCTTTTTTAGATCTATAAATCATTTTATACTTTACCATTGGGGGCTTTGTTTTCATTTCCTTTCCTAAAATATATAAATCAATATACGATTTTGCATTTTAAATCTTTAATTGATATGCATTCTTAATTGATATCAAAAAATCGTCATTTTTATTGATTTTTAGTTATCCAATAATAATATTTAACATTTTAAAGCCATTTACAACAAAATATTGAAATATATACATATATATTGGTATTTTGATCATCATGTTTGTGAATTTCTTCGTGGTTATCATGTCGCAAAATTATATTATACAAATAATGCCGTTTCTATAGATTTAAACATTTAAAACACATAACTATAATGTTAATTTTGCATATTTTTCTTATAAAAATTATTGGCTCTCGGGAACATTTATCAAAAATAAAAATATCCTAGTCTAATTAAAAAAAAATAAAATGGATTAATTGAAAAATATAGATCTAAAATTTCAAACGAAAAATAAATTGTCATTTATTCGTAGATAACTTTGTGTGCAATCTTTTGTCTTTATTATATTTACATCTACAGACCGAATGATCTACGAATTGTTAGAGGCCAATAATTCGTAATTTTTCACATTATAAATGTTGGATTTAAGATTTAATTTGCAAAAATATAATTTACAGGTAAATTATCATCTGTTTTGTAAATTTAAATATCTTAATCATCGTTTTTGTAAACTAATTTGTAATGATTAAAATTCAAATTAATGCTTTGAAATCATCTATATTTTACCAAAGGTTCTAATTTTGGATAACTTTGGATAGCATTTTATTATCTATTTTTTTTTCTCAACTGCATATTAAGTTTGGTTTGACTTTGAAAATTCAAATTTCTAGATGTGTAGCATCTAAGTGTTATACAGATTAGAGATTTCATCTAAAAAAAATATATTTTTATATTATGAAATTCAATAGTATCTACATGGCAATATAACAATAAATATCTTTGCATCAATCTAACTTTAAAATAGTCTTATTTTGCCATATTATATTTCAAGTTGTGATTATGGTTATATTTTATAAATTTTTTGTGTATTTATGGAGTTGAGAAACTAAAAAAGAGTAATTAATATAAGTTAAACAGATATAAAAGATAATTTAAAGGTTTTTTTAATTCAGTAATCGAAAATTTGCGTCGAGGGTTTTATAAAATGTTGTAAATACATCCACCTCTTTATAAATTTCATAGGCCTTAAGCGTAATAAAAAAAAATAATATATATTAAAATTGTGTACGGCATGTTTTCATTGAAGATTTTGATAATTCGTAAAATCAACGTAAAATTTTTGTAAGAAAATTATTATAGTTCAAAATAGCGTTACCCAAAATAGTATGATAAAATTATAAGAACAACTATGAAAGCTTATATGTTTAAATATGTTTATATATCTAAAACACATATTTTTTATAATAATTTAACTTATTTAATACAAACAAATATCACATAAAGACCATCTTTATACAATTATTTTCACTTAAACTTTTTATAAAACAATTTTTGCTTTTATATCTCACAAACATGGTGTAAAAAGTATTTAATGTGATTAGGTGAATTTGGCACATGATTTTTAATTATATATACATGTCTATGATTCTTTTTTTTCGAAAATATATAATTCAGGGGATAGTCGTGGCAAGTATAAACCATAGCGTATTTATTTTTTAATTATTTTATTACATGATACATTGTTTGCTTTTGGGGTATATTTTTGAATTTTAAATTTAGATTTTCTCTTTGAGCATAGCTTGATTGATTTCCAATTGGTAAATCATATATACTCTTGGCTATCTTCACTTCCCTTAGATTTTATTTTACACCTCAGCTCTTCTAAAGACTAATTATTTTAAGAGTCTTCTTTAATCCTATTGTTTGGCTATATTCTAAGACTTAGTTTGTGACATCGAGTTTTTTTCTGGCTTTAAAGCATATCAATTAATGGCTATATGCAGTAACTAATTGAAATAGCCATATTGTGATTAATTAAGCAAAATTTAAAAAAAATTGATCAAATTTATTATTGAAGTAACATATATCATGCAATATTATGTTTTCACGAGAACGTAAAAAAATGAATATAAATTCATCAAGAGATTTTGTTTGTGCAATATTAAGAAATCGATAATCTATAATTATGAAAAATATAATTGGTAAATGATAATATACCAAATAAATAATAACCATGAAAAATCAGAGAATCAAAGATATGGTTAAAAAAATGACAAAAGAATCCTCTAATTCAGGTATTAATTCAATATACCGTGTAACCAGATAGATTCTAGTTAATAAAGTGATATTTTTTCAGTTATTATTTATTTAGTCAATAACACCCATTTGCACCACATAAATATATTTTCCTTCATATAGTTATTTTTAATTTATTCATACGTATATTGGCAAATGGATTCGAGTTGAAATCTTTATTTATATTCTTTTTGGATAATATTTGAAGAATTAATCAAGATAATCTAAATTCTTGGAAGGACCCAATTAAATTGAACATAAAAGTATAAATTTTTCAATATAGATTGAAAATATTATTGGTCTATTTTAATTTTTTTGGTTAAATTTATGTGTTATATTTAGTAAAATTACTTTCTAAAAAATTAGCATCTACAATTAACTTTAGAATATATATATATGAAAGAGAAATCAAACATCTACAGTGGCCTAAATTAGAGGATTAGCATCTTTTAAAGTTCATAAGACATTATTTATTTGTTTTTTTGCCGTAAAAGAGAGTCTTTAAATAGGTTTAACTAAATTTTTATAAGAATTGCGTGAAAACTAACTAAAAAATGATTTCTACTATACTAAATTTTTTTTACTTAACTATAGGTGCATTTCGGACAATTTATATATTTCAAAAACTAAAATAAGTCAGACCAACAGTATCAATAAAATTACACAAAATAAATATAAAAAAATATAGTCTTATTATAATTCACTGAAGAGGGTGTGATGTCGCAGTTTATATAGCAACGCTTTATAATTGGGCTGAATTCCAACTGTAACGCACCTCCTGATTGATATAAATATACACAAAACGAAAATACATATAAGAGGGCGGTCTGTAGAAACTAGGAATCAAAACCATAATAAGACTATAAATCCTACTGTAAATTCGAAAATATCTGCAATAAATGCTAAAAACGTGCCTAGAACATCGAATATAGCCAGTTATGTTCAGAAATAATACGGCTAAGTGTAGAGTGGTTTACGTTACTTAATTAACCTGCGATTTAAACTAGATAGAATCTCATAAACCCTTCATATCGACTACAGCCTGGTATAACATACCCAATTCACGTAGATCAAACTGGTAACAGAAAATGTGAAAGACCCCATGTTATGGTGCATCGGATGTGCAAAATATCCTAATGGGCGAAGGCGAGCTTCCTAAAAGAATAGATATACAGTGAATGAAAAGATAATAAATACATGTCTAATTTGCAGAAACAATGCTTCTACAATATTATAACAAGAAGATTATGTCTAAAAAAGACGAATTGCATTATAATTCACGATCAAATAAATGCACTTAAAGACGAGAAAGTCATTTTTTGAAATAAAAAGATTGAATTCTTAAATCAATGTTTTTTTGTAGAAGAAATCCATAGTATTACTCTAACTTTTAAATAAATAATACTCACCAATAGGACTTAAAACTATGCATGTTTTTAAATATAGTCTATAAAGATATTTTTTCTTGCTAAAATAAAATATAGAGAATTATCTCTCGAACAGTATAGCATATATAGTTTATTATTAATAAAGATTTTTATTCCCCATAACCAAAAAAACATAAATAAAAGATAATCAGGAGTGAAATTTGTCTTATGTATGATATAATATGTTTTCGGGGTGAAAGAAAAATGCCATTTTTGTGGAGAGCATTCGAATATTATGATCATTTGGCTAAAATATTCTATGGATTCTAAGAGACAGACATTCGCAAATCATTTTTAATAGCATAAGTTTTAAAAGGGTTATGTTTTTATTAAAAAATCCCAGCAATTGTATAGAAAAATTGGATTTCGCTTTAAGAAATCATGAAAAGACTAAACACTGTTGTAGTATATATCAAATAAAAACAGAATAAAACTTTTGCATGAACAACCAGATATCTTCTAAAAAGTAAAAAAACAGCGTTGTATTTATTAAGATCCCAATTACTGCATCAATAGATCATAGGATATTAATTAAAACCAGTCACATAATATTCATTTATTTAGAAGAACCTCAAACTAATTTGAAAATACTGAATCGTAATTTTACCATTGATGAAGCGGGTTCAATATTATTTTTCGTGCATTAATAAGTTAAAAAAATAACATAAGAAGGCAAGTAATAAGCAAAAATATTATGGTTGGGAACATTTGCAGCAGCAAGTTTTAAAGAATAAATTGTAAAATTATTCCAAATTAATATCGACATACAAGAAACATGCAAAATTTACTGTTTTATGGAGAATCTTAGGTTATTTTATTTATAAAGATTTATTTTTATAAACTTAATTAACATACAACAATATTTTTGTATCGGTATAAAAATTATTGACTATTTTAATGATGATAAGATATATTTTATTTTTTGATTTTTGTTATATTATTGTATAGGGAAAGGATATTTTGTTATTTATATATGGTCATATCACTTTTTAAATGGTTTTTAGGCAGTTTAAGCTTATTTTTAACTTTATTGTTAACCAGTTTGAACCATTTTGTAATCTCTAGCGTCACAATAGAATAATTTGATCAATTTTTGTACATGGTATACATACATATAGACAAATAATATACCTATAAAAGAAAACTCGGTATCCAAAGAAATTGAAAATATGAATCAATAAAAGGCAGAAAAAAATTTGCAATAAAATACTGCATTAAAGAGATGGTTTTTTATAAATTAAATTTTTCATAAAATCACGAATCACTTTAAAAGAGTATTTTTTTATTATTTTATGGATATTTATGAGGGTAGCGATATGATAAATTGTATATTATTATGTTTATATATAATATTACCCCTTTTCTCATTCTATAAATTGTTGCGACGGCATCCACAGGCAATTTTTGTAAACCAGTTAGTTTTAAATAGTAATTTTTATTTTTTTTCAATCATTTATTCGTTAAAACATTAATTTACTATCATTTTTCGTCTTATGTCGATAGGTTATTTTTATATAGGAAAAAATGTATCATAATTTACTAATTTAAATAGCTAATGGTTTTACGGGACAAAAATTTGAGTGATATTATATAAAAAATCGCCTAAATCGTATATTATGGAGTTGGTAATGCCAACCTAAGCAGAAACATACACAAAAACAACGAAATCGAGGGAAATACGTGAAGGAATAAATCGCAAAAAATAATTTCTTTAAGAATGATTGCAAATATTGTGAGTTTGAAAAAGTATCAAGCAAATATTTTATATATAATGGTCATAAGTTTTTCTTGAACAAATTATAACATAAAAATATTAAGTTTCATCATACATGAATTATTTTCATTGTATGTCACTTATGTTTATAAAGCTAATTTTTTATCATTCTCTTTGTCAAATAAGCGATAATGATAGGTTTTGCAATTTTTGTATAAATATTAGTAGATTTGGAAATTAAATTTCATGCTGTAATCTGCAATCTTGTACAAAAAAAGTTAGTGTGTTGCAATATAATATTGTGAACACATAAAACTGCATTGTTTACCGTTGTATTTTTTTGCGTATTTTTGAAGAACATATTATAATTTATTTCTTTCTTTATGGAACTATATATATTTTGCTGGTGTTTTAAAAGAATATTTTTTATTCCTAAATAATTTACTTTATGGATTACCACACAAAATTATTCCTACAAAAATTATATAAAGAGCATATAAAATAGCCAGAAATTATAATGTTCCATTCACATGCTATTTGAACTACTTTTTTTATATAGTCTAAATGTAATGAAAATATAGAAATTAGGATGTTGCATAAAAATCTGTAAATTTTTATAATATTTTTTTTAATCTATGAAAGGTATGTGCGTATCGGTGATGCAATAAAACCACATTAAGTTGATCAAAAAAATATTATTGTAACAATTATGAAGACTAAATGCTGATAAAAAAATAGAATTAATCTTATAAGTTTATGAATTGTGTTTTTTTTTAATTTTTGTTATCTCACTTGTTTTTCTTTTCTTTTTTAAAAAAGGATACATGTGAACGCACTCAAAAGGTTTAAGACTAATTTTAAAAGCGAAAAGATCTGAAAATACACACAAAAGGGTGCCGTATAGGATAAAAATTAGAGTTTATAAATAGAAAATTAAAAATTATATCTGATCCTGTTCTATTTATTTTTTAAAAAAAGAAGAAACCATTAAAGACTTGCCCATGTGTTATTATAAAGTATTTTGTCGTGAATAAACTAAAACTACTATCATACGGTGATTATATAGAATTATGTTTTATATAAAAAATATTATCAATAAATAAAATATCCAAAAGAGATAAAACATCAAAAAAATTAAATCAAAATCAAGACAAGAAAGACTTTAAATGTATAAAGTGCCCTTTTTTGTGATCGATGATTTATGAAAACACAATAGAAATTTTCAAATTTTGGTTTAAATGCATTGCGTCAGAATAACTCGATTTTGTGTCATACATGTGAATTAATGAAAAAAATGTTGTGCAGATTATATATATAAATTGTAATATTGATGTATAAGTGGACATTAATATATATAATATGGTATATAACTCTTTCCAGACGATTTCTTGAATTATTGTTCATAAACTAATTGATTTTTTTACCAAAAATAACAGAAACATACAAAAGTGCTTAAATTAAAATCTAAAACTACTGTTGGAAAAATTATAGCTGGCATATTTGACGTAAATTTTACGTGTATTTGTGTTATATGAAAATTTCTTAGAAAAATTACATCTTTTGTGCAAAATTTCAGTCCTATAACATATGATTTTTTTCTTGTTTTGATATTATTTATTTAGTGTGTAATGAAGTTGCATCACATTCTCAATTATAAAATTACTCAAATTTTCAATCTTAAAACAATTTTCAGATTTTTTTCATGTGAGCATATAATAAATCTTAAGCTGCTTAGAGAAATGGAAGCTGAAGAATGCCTTAAACGATAAAATTTTATAGATACTAAAGCGAAAATTTTTAAAGTAAGAAGTATCGGGATGAAATTACACTAAAAAAATTGATTCGACTTGTTCTTATTTAAGTCTGTGATCTGTTTGAGAAAGTATTAGCGATAGAGTATCTCGCTTTCAGTAACAAATGACATTGTGTATTGTGGATTTATATATTTGTAAATGCGCAGAGATAAAAAACCTTTTAAAAGTGTATGCAGTTTTTAAAAATATTATTTATATAAAGCATCCTGTGGACATTTCTGATTGATCTGATAGTTATTTACATATTAGCACCCAAAATAAAAGATATAGATACAGCAAGACTTATAACCTAAAGAGAATAAATATAGAGAAGATATGGCAAAAGATATTCAAAAATAACGAAAAATGCAGATTAAAATAAAAAACAAGGATTCCACACAAAACTCTATTACTAATCTTTAAATATCTGGGCCACAACAGAAATAAGTATAAATACGCTAAGCCAAGAAAGGTTTTTTTTATTCTAAAAAAGGTAAGATTAAATGTTGCTGATATGAAATCACAACTTTGATTTTGAATTTAAATAAGAAATTTGTTTGTGCTAAAGATAAAATAAAGTTTTAGGCAGTGAAAAAGAAAATAGATACAATTCTGAAATATTTGAAAATTCAAATACGTTATGAGCATCAAAGATAGTTTATAATCACTGAAAATAGTTAAATAAAGATAAAAAGTTTATAATATTGTGTATAGTGAATAAAAGACTCATTTACTAAATATTAGTCTAGTAAAAAAGTATTTGATTTAATTTATTTATGAAAATAGAATTCTAAATAATTGTTTAAAACCAAATAAAATTCATAAAATTATTTTTG
>NW_028233122.1:0-23799 GCF_057557595.1 Rhyacophila brunnea | reverse complement strand
GGTGAAACACCTACCCAAACAAGTATTGAAGATGGTACAAGTCAATTTTACATCATCAATGACATTTTGAAAAACATATCTATCATAAATGATGAGAATTACGACCAATTAAAGGAAAGTATCCCAGATGAGTCTTATAGATTAAATTTCACTGCCCTTGTCAAAAAGCTTGCTCCAGATGGTGACCGTATTAAAACTGTAGGTTTCACTGCTAAAAGAGGCTCAGAGATTATTCAAATTCCACTTACAAAAGTGAGCAATAAGTATGATGCAGGACGGGCCTTTGATGACAAAAAGGTAGATAAATTTGATGATAATTCTGAGATCACACTAAAAGGTACTCTATCTTTTGCGGACTCAAAAAAGCATACCATCAAACTTACAGACGAGTCAAATAAAGATCACCTACTTATCGTCCCAATGGGTTTGTTGTCTGATATCGTAAAACCACATTTTGAAGATTTGGTCATTATCACTGGACAAGTTAGAAAAGGGAAGATCCATTTATTGGGAATTGATAAAATATAGCAATTAAGAGATTGTTTGGCAGATTCTGATAAACATTCTATGCTGGCATGCTGAGTGGGTCGATGCAGGGGACCAGCATAGTTTTAGGAAGCTAAACGTCTGGAGTTTCTATTTGATCTCTATGAGAAATATACAGCTGATCTATTTACTAAGGTGAAGGTTTAGAAAGAGAAAAGTAAATAAAAATAATCAACAATGGGAGTAAACATAAACTGTATATTGGGGCATAAGATTAAATTTAGGGACATAAAATCACTGCCTACGAGAATGACGGAAGATGCTGCACTTCAGTTAGCCCTTCAACGGTATTGCAATGTCAATACGGCACTTCCATTTGAGTGGGATGACGAATATCCCATCGTGGTCAATAGTCTCAATTATCCTGATGATTATGCCGCTCTGTGCAGAGAGTTTGAGGAAGATGGTGTCTATTTTCACTTGTCTTGTGATGGTATGGGTTTTAATCTTAATACAAAAACGCTAATTCTAGGTGACGGTCGAAGATGGAACAATTATTTTAATCCTTTTGATAATGATACACATCAGCAATATAATGAAATGGTCAAAGCTGTGTGTCGGTTTTTTGAGCAAGAGGAGTGTCTTGTTTATCCAGACTCAATGTATCCAACATCAAGGATTACTGACGGTTTATTTGAAGATCCGCCAGATAGCTATGAATTGATCAAACACAAAGCGATAGAAGATTTTGGATTGCCTTATGAAGAGAATGATATTGATGATTTTAGGTCATATTTTATAATTAGGACAAATAAGACCCAAAACCAATAGCCAGATGAACATAAATGAACTCAATGGATGTTTATCAAAATGTTAATAATTTCTACGTTTTGCTAAAATTGGACTATATTTGTGATACTAATTGTAATAGGGAGTTGAATTTTAAATAATATATAGCTAGGAAAGCTAAAGAGACAGTAGTTTTTTTCATAGTTAGTGGGTCGGGTCGCCGGACTCGGCCCCTTTCACCGAAAAATATCTAACGTCTGAGACATAGCATTTCTTAATTTAATATTTATAGCTTAGTGAAGTTTGATAGATTATAGATGCTTAGGTTTTGAGATGAAATTCAACCAAATTCTTATTCCATTGCCTTGATTAACGAATCATAAAAACTATCGCCTAAAGGAACTTTGACTCCATTCCTTAATAACACTTCTTGTTCAGAATGGTCGAGGTACGTAATCCAATCTGTATTGATGGCTTCGTATCTATTAACCTGTTTGATCTTAGCTGGTAGTTTTTGGAGTAATTGTGTGAGAGAAAGGCCACTATCTATAGAATGACTTGAGAAGACGATCATAGAATTGCCCTTAGTTTTTTCACCTGTCCTCACTAAGATAATATCAGATGGCAAGATTTGAAAGCTTTTGCGACCAGACTGAATGCTCATAAATTTGGATGGGGTATTCTGTTCTACAATGCTTTTCTGTCGAAATTGAATGTAGGCATCAAGTATGCGTTCTTGGTGTTCAATCCAATTTTCCCAAAAAGGCTTGTTGAGAATATAGATGACTTGATCACCGTAGTCATTATGGATTTTTTTAGCATAATCGTAATCTCTAAATCCCGTGTTGATGACGATAGGTGGAATTTCAAATTCTTCTTTTATCAATCGATTGATAATCTGAAATGAGAGACCACCTTCTATTTTAATATCGAGAAAGATTATATCAGGCATTAATTTTTTGATCATATTATAACCATCTTCCACTGATGCGCATTCGCCAATGATGTCAAATTCGGCCGTTTCAGCTAATGCATCGGATAATTCCTGGCGGATGTGCTGTTCGTTTTCTACTATTAATGTTCTTATTTTATTGGATGTCATAACTGAATGATTTTGGAATAAATATTCGGACTATCGTGCCATGCTTTCTATCAAAATTATCATTGGCATCTAACCAATGATCAATATATGTAATCATCATTTTTTGGTCATTATGTTGATTGTAAATTTGCATAAGTTCTTTCATGACGTGTGTGCTACTACGTCTATCGGGTATGATTTCTTCATCGATGACAGATCTGCCTGGGCCATTGTCCGCAATGTTAATAGTTAAACCTTCATCATCAGAACTTATCTCTATCTCAACGATGCCCGAGACTGTATTATTTCCTGCTCCTTTTTCTACCGCATTTTCGGTATATAATTGCAGCATCATACACGGCACATTATATTGATCAAGAGTATCATTTGGATCTTTCAATGATGGAAGTCGATAAGAAAATTTTTCCCCAAATCTTACCTTAGAGATTTTAAGGTAATTTTCAACGATTGTTAATTCTTCCGAAAGTGAGTGAACGACATTGTTTTTTTCAGCATTGTTATAGATGCGATGTATGTTCTCTGCAAGTCGCCCTATGATGGTTACAGTGTCTGGATCTTTGCGGTATCTACTCTGTATCCAATGTAGAGAATTGTTGATAAAGTGAGGATTGAAATATGCACTTAAAGATTCTATTTTATGACGATCAATTTCTTTCTTTGACTTGATATTGAGTAATTCTTTTTCTGCTATCAATCTTTTATTTCTACTTCGATAATAGAGATAAAATCCAGGTATGGATAACATTAGTGTAACTAATCCCGTCCAAAATAAGATGCTTTCAGTCCATAACTTTGGGACTAAGAAGGTGAGGGAAGTTTGACTTTTCAGTTGATTGTTTTTGTACCCATAAATGTGTATCTGATACTTATCCGGTGGTAAATAAGCGAATGGTAGGCTATCTATTCTACTCTGTATTGACGATAGCACTGTATCCTTATGGTTATTAACTAAATAGATATCATAAAATATATTGGTCTGTAATAGCGGATTACCGTTGGCATTCCACTTGATACATCCATTTCTTTGATTAATAGGGAGTACGATAGATGATGCCGACGGTATCAGCTTGTGATTGCCTGCACGTAATTCATTTATCATAATATTCACATCAGAAGTATCAAAAGCGATGTTTGCAAGGTCGATTTTGATAGCGCCCATTTGGGTGCCTACCCAAAGATCATTTTGATTTATAAGTATTGTATTTTGTTCTGTCTCGGTCGCTGGTAAATCTAATCCATACCATAACGTGTATATTGCAGGTCTTTTTGTGGATTTGAGTGATTGTTTATCGATCAAATGTACTCCGAGATCAGTAGCTGCAATTATATATTTGTCATTTTGTGCCAAGGCACCTGCCCCAGATCGATCTTTTCCGGGTAGGTCAAAATGAAAGGCATGGTCAAAAATATTTTGCTTTAATATATTTAACCTATCAGGTGACATGCATCTGCGTAGGCCATCATGGCCGCCAAACCACAGATCACCATGATCGTCCACCAATGCACTAGATGCACCAAAAGTCTTAGCTTCATCTGATCTTAACCATGTAACGATGGTATCGCGTTTGCGATCATAGGCCGCAATACCTTGTGAGCCACGCCCCATCCATAGCTTACCAGCCTTGTCTTCAACAATAGTAAGTACGTTGAGTAGGCCAAGTCCTTTATCTTTTCCTACCTGTCTTTGGTTTGATACATTCCCATCTTTGTAATCAAAAAATAATAGTCCTTCATAATTTGCAAGCCCAGCGGCCATGGTTCCATCTCGTAAGTGGGTGAAATAAAAACCAGTCATTGGACTAGGTAGTGAATAAGTTTTATGCTTGTTTTTTGAAATAGTTTCCATACGATCGCCTTCTGAGAAGAAAAAGATAGTGCCGTCTTGGTGACTAAATGCACCTGGTAATGTATTATTGGTGAATAAATGTGGGTCTAGCGGTTTTCTTATTTGGACACCATCGTAATAACACCACTCATTGTAGTTATATCCACCAAACCAAATATTGCCGTCGCCATCCTTTCCGATTGAATGCAGAGAATTTACCATATTTTTATGGCTTGGATCAAAAACGGTTATATATGGATTTTGCCTTATGACACCATTATCTGATCCGTACCAAATATGGCCGCTAGGATCTCTTGTTAACTGAACGAAACCACCGCGATCCATATTGTGTAATATGATATGCTGTTGTCCATTTTTGTCAATGCTGTACACATACTTTTGCTTTGAGAGTGGGTCTTCCATAAAGAGAACTCCTATTTTCTCTTTCAGTTCTTGCATAGTTCCATTATCTAGATAATGGAGTTTAGCTCCTATGGGAGAAGAGAATAGTAATTCTGTAATTATACCGTTGCTATATTGATATACCTTCTTTTGTCCTACAGATTCGTTGATTTTAAATATGATTAGTCGATTATTACATTTTTGATATAATTCGTAACCTTTTGGAACAAATATATTTTCAATAATTTTGCCATCAGAGTTGTAAGTAAAATATTTAGCATTTTTATATTCCTGATCATATCTGATAATTGCAATCTCATCAGAAAAATTATGAACACGATAACCAATTCCAAACTCATGAGATTTGTTTGTACCATTTGGTAGCTGCCATTGTTTTATACGATTGAATTTTTTGCTTTCTACATCTAATTCATACTCATTGAGATAAAGGTCGAGTATATAGATTTTATTATTTTTTGAATAGCTTAGAATACTGATAGATGGTAATGTATAAACTGTCCACTGCTGATCCTTTACACTTATGATATGACTCGCTGATTCTAACCAAACGGTACTGTGGACATATGCAAAGTAATCGATCGAAGAATTCTTAGCTAATAAGTCTCTAACATTGGTATGCTGCCATCGGACACCATCATAATGACTCAATATATCATATGAATTGGAAATAGACCAAATTCTACCATCCGGGCTGTGGAAGACTTTTGGAACTTCAGAATAGGGCAGACCTGAACCGGGTCCATAGATGTGGCGAAAGTCTGATTGAGCGTGTGTATGATCATTTATTGCTAATGAACAAATGATCAATACAACTAATCTTATCAAAAAAAATGGTTTCATATGACCAAAGGTAAGGAAAAACGAACCTAATTCGTATGGTTTGACCCATGAAGGGTGTCGAATTAAACAATGAAGATGTCAATATTGGCAATGAAGATAGATTCTTGGCTGATAAGTATAAAATCCACTTTGATGATTAAAATAGAGGCATTGATGGGCAAAATAGAGTAAACTGGAAGGGTTGATTAAATTAGGAATGATGTATGGATGCATCTTTGTAGTGTTAAAATTATTTAAAATTCATTTATTCATTTAAAGAACAAATTATTATGAAACGTTTATTTTTTTTCACAGTATTGGTTTTCGCAATATTTTCAATTTATTCATGCGACAAGGAAAGTATAGTCGAACAACATTCAAGTAGTAATTCTGCCTCAGAAAATGCGCAAATAGAGAATCGTGCTACTGCTTCCATTTCATCAATAGGTGGAGGTTCTGCTTCTGGATTCTTTTCTAACGGCAAATGGCTAGGAAATGTCCCAGCTTGTGGCCAAGGTAGTTATTATGGTTATTATGTGATTAACACACATGATGCTTATAATGGCACAAATTATTGGACCATAAGTGGATCCAATTTCGGATCAACACAAGGGACAGTTATTACTAGCAGCACAAATATTACCTTAACAGTTATTTCATGGTCAAATACTTTGATAAAAGTAAGACCGAATGCACCTTACCAACTAGATTACAAGAATAACGTGACCCTAAAAGTACATACGGTAGGTAATGGCAGCCCTTCTAAAGTTATAAATATTATCGGTATGATCCAAGCTGGCAGAGGTTATGGTCAGTGCACATGGGAAGCGGCTTATTGGCGCAAAGTGGCTGGAAAAACCATACCTTCACCATCGGCTTACAGTGCAACAGGCAACATTACAGCAGGATTTATTCCAATAAAATATGATGTTTTACATTGGAATGGGCATACAGGCATTATAATTTCTAACCCTACTCTGACCACATCTGGATCCACAAAAACCTATACGTTTATTCTAAGAGAGCGAAATGAGAATTGTAATGAAAACAATGCATCACAAACTACAAAGACATTTAAAGTCAGTGGTTCCACAATCATATCGGGGATAAAATCCAACAATTCTAACCTAGGGAACGCAATCAAATATTGGAGATAGGAACTCTTTTTAATTCATCAAAGATAGGCAATGTTTATATCAATAGTGCCTATCTTTTATTTAATGAATTTTCCTATCTTTGCACAGCAACCATCAAATACAAAACGAATGATTCTCTCCAGCATTCTCATCATCGAAGATGATCTAGTAATCGCTACGAATGTCAAAGAACATCTTCTATCTGTGGGGTATTCAAACATAGAGATAGCCGCCAATGCCCAGGAATGTGAAACAATGTTGCCACAATTCAAACCAGACATCTTACTAGTAGATATCATGCTAGAGAAGAGTTCATTGGATGGTATCGATATCGTCAAACAGCTTTTCGGTGACAGTCAAGCTACATTGATCTACATTACAGGTACTTTTGATGATTCCTTTAGAGAACGAGCAAAAGATACAAATCCAGCCGCATACCTTATCAAACCGATAGATATGAAGCAATTGGAGATAGCCATCGAATTTGCAATGCATAGCAAATCAAATGGAACTTCTCAAAATGTACTTACAGATCAATGCCCGTTTGTAGCTGGACCCACCTATTTCTTCGTCAAGTCAGGTCATAAGTACGAGCGTGTTAATAAAGGTGATATTGTTGCATTAGAAAGTGATGGCGCCTATACTGACATCATCACGAGAGATAAGACACACAAGTACTCACAAAATCTTAAGAATATCCTAGAACGTCTCGATTATCGAGATATCGTCCGATGTCATAATTCATTTGCTGTCAATGTCCGCCATATACAGGCATTTGATAGTGAGACAGTGTTTACCGAATCTGAGAAAGTGATGCGGTCAATCCCTGTTGGGAACGTGTATAAAGGTGATTTGATGGAAAGATTACCAAAATTGTAGGGAAATAATAGAAAGCTGTTTTTGAACATTTAAATTAACTTATAAAGTTGTTTTATTATGAAAAAAGGAATATTCATTATTTTTGTCTTTTTCGTCTGGAGTTGTACTAGTTTTGGTCAAGCTCAAAAGACAGGAAAAACAATGTTTGACGATCAAATACGTCAATGCTTTCAATTGCGAAATACCAATCTAGATTCTGCAATGACACTATGGCATAAGGTAGAAAAGATGGTTTTGGCCAAACCTAATAATCCTGATGTTGCATATTTGTACCAAATAGGGACAATTTTGTTTCGAATGAAATCAGATTATAAGACAGCATTTAATTTGGCCTTCAAATCTGAAGGTATCTACTCAAAGCTAAATGACAAAAAAGGTTTGTCGATGATTTATCTTGAATTAGGTAGCAATTATATTAATCAATTTAAATTGGACAGTGCACGTTACTATTTTCAAAGATCTTTGGATATCAAAAAGACATTGCAAGATGATGAAGAAGGTATCGGGATAGCTTTAGCTAACTTAGGTATTGCCGAGGATTACGCGGGCAATTATGTCAAGGCATCAGATCTTTATTACAATTCTATCGTGATAAATCAGAGAGTTGGCAATATAACACAAGTTGCAGATACTTATCACAATCTTTCAATTGTTCAGTACAATATGGGACAGATAGACAAGGCTATAGAGTATCAAAACCATGCAATTACATTTAATAAGGAACTTAAAAATACCATAAATGAAAGTATGAATCATGTGTGTTTGTCAGCATTTTACCTTGAAAAGAATCAAGACCAAAAAGCTGAATACCACGGCAAACTATCTGAAAAACTATGCAATGAGCAAAAGTATAGCCGTGGACTTCTATTTGCTCAGTCAGCACTAGGCGATGTTTATTTAAAAACTAAGAATTATGATCAAGCAATTAAGTATTTTGATATTTTTCTATCAAATATCAATGAAGAGGGTGATGAATATATGGAAGCCCAAGTCTTGCATAAGAAGGCCAAGGTTTTGTTAGAAACAAATAATACCAACGACGCATATCCACTGCTTGAGCGTGCTTTAGCAATATTTGCAAAGAATGGTACGTCAAAAGAGCAAAAGGACATATACCTTGATATTTCTAGGTTTCACCATTTAACCGGAAATGATTCAAAAGCTCTTATTATGCTTGAAAAATCAAATACATATCGTGATTCACTTTTTAAAGAAGAAAAAAATAGGGAATTATTGAACCTTGAAGTTAAATTTGATACGCAGCAAAAAGCTATTGAAAACCAAAAATTAAGTTTAGAAAAAGAATTGTCACTGCGAAAAATTAATCAGCAAAAGTGGGGACTTGGATTAGGTGCTTTCAGCCTGGGATTGGTATCATTGTTAGCATATTTTTTATTTAGGCAACGGAACAAACAAAAAAATCTTAATCAACAACTAACCTATTCCCGCGATAAAATCCAACTTCTAAATCGTGAGCTTAATCACCGCGTCAAAAACAACCTAGCATTCATGTCATCTCTGCTACAAATGCAAGGGCGGCGCACCGAAAACCCCGAGACCAAACAACTTATCAATGAGAGTGATACACGGCTCAAGACATTAGCGCTAGTACATACACACCTTTTCAAAAATGATGCAGATACAGACATCAATATTAAACCATATCTTAAAGACATCATTGACAGTCTATCTTCTTATTTTGAAATACCAGGAAAAACAATGCTTATAAAAAATGATATTGAAGAGAAACTTATTCCTGCCGAAGATGCAATGCGTCTTGGGCTCATTATCAATGAGTCTATCACCAATAGTGTGAAGCATGCCTTTCATGATGTGAACAATCCTGAGATCCATATTCACACATTCACAGATGATAATGGCAGGCTTGTACTCGACTATAAGGACAATGGACCTGGTAGGCAGGAACTTGTTGAAAACGCTGTTACTCATGATATCTCCTTGGGAACTAAATTGATCGAGTTACTAAGTAAGCAGTTAGGTCATGGTTATGTGGTCAGCTTTTGATAAGTTAAATACTATAGGTTTGTTGATGATTTTTTTTATCATTCTTAATGCATTGATATGCAACATTCCACATTACAAAAAGCAAAAGTTTAACCGCTAGGCCAAAGATATTTATCCAGCTTCTTGATGGGGATTGAGGTACATGGGTAGTTATTTTAAGGTAATGAGTTGTAAGCAATCTTTTTCATCACATTTAAGTAGAACGTATCGACAATACTCTATATTTGTTGCATAATGTCATTATTTTTTATGATTTACAAATGCAAACCTTAAAATTATGTTTAACTGGAATAAGTATGTTCTTGACGATAAGATTGAGGAAAGTGATATTGTAGTATTAGAAGGAAAGAGTTATGTCAAAGTGAGACTAAAAATCGAAGAGATAGTCCCAGCCAGTTGGACTGAAATGGACGAGCTCCGTTCGATATACGAAGCTAAACTTGCCAAAAACGACAAGACCCAAAAGGAATTACAATATTTGAACACCTTCCTAACGCATGAAATCGTGCTTAGAGATAAAAGTATCGATGAAGTGAAGTCAAAATTAGTCGACAGCACTAATAAAACTACTGCCACCTATGATGTAGAACATAGCACAACCATCGAAAAACAAGCCGATGAAATTTTGAGACTGATAGCATTAATTAGTCAAAAAGACACAAGCGAAAAATCTCTTCATAAGCAAAACAAAATGGCGCTGGCAGAAATTTCGCAATTGCGGCGGCTCTTCAATGTGTTAAACGTAAAAAGAACAGAATTACATGATATAGGTATGTATGATCTGGATCTCAGCCCCGAACTCACAAAAGATGTACAAATGGAACTGCTATATAAGCAACTAAACGCTAGTAAGAAGGAACTCCATGGTAAATCTATGGAAATCAGTGGGCTAAAAGAGAAAATCAAGCTTCTGAACACACAGCATACCCAGGATCGAATAAACATCAATAAGAACTACTCTGAAAAAATCAAAGATTTTACAGCAGAGATTTTGAGATTGAAGACAAGGCCAACATTTGTAGACACAGATAGCGATCAAAAATGTATAATTGAAAAAAAAGCCATCCATCGTCATTATGAGGGTTTAGTTTTACAAATGAAAGTCGATCGCAAATTAAAAGTTGAAGAACTCGTTTCTAAAGTCAAAAACCTTGAGTATAAATTTAATCTCAGTAAAAACCAAGAGGAAATAAACAAATTGATAAAAAAGGTGAATGATCATACGCCCCTTAAGTTATTTTCTACTATGTTTAATGAATTCTATAATGATTTTAAGATTGCTGGAGAAGAGATAGAGCACTTGACGGACATTATCAATTCTCAGAGAGTCTTTTATGATGTAGATAGAATTGATCAAACAATGAAACGAGGCCAACAGAGACTTATAAAAATTGAAAAAATACTTTCGAACTTATCACCAAATGAATAATTGACCTTACATTAGAGTATAAGAGTCGAAGGTTTGAATATAAGTCGAGTCTAGCGTAATTGGCAAGTTTTATATATTAGAAACTAGGCATTAAGTAGCCTTCTCCAATAATTGGACAATTGATAAAATTCACAGGTTAAGAAAAACAGCTCATTCATAAAGTTTTTGCTTTAACAGATCAAGTTGCCATAATTAGAATCAAAGCTAACAGTACCTTCGAGCTATCAACTCCATCTTTAACAAAATATAATGGCTTTTTCTTCATGTCCTAATTGTAGTCTTGATGATAAAGGTATCTCAATTCATCAATGTCAAGATTGTGGTTTCAAAGGATGTTTCAAAAGTGGCGGCATTACTGGAAATCCAACTGGATGCTATGCATCAAGTCGATGTCCAGGTTGTGACAAGCACAATAGCTCTAAGCAGATCGATAAGCTATAATCGCCTGCAAAACCATGAAACCCATCGATTTATACCCTGAAGGCAAGAAAAAACGCCGTGAAGCCTAAAAAAGCGTGATTTGATGATTGATTTCAGTTTCGTGGTTCATTTTGGAGTTTTTGTAGTGCTAAGTATTAGGATTCAAAGGGAGAGTAAAGAAGTGATGTGTAAAGTGGTTGATATTGTGGTGTAAATACGATTAAACAACAATTAAATTAATATCAAAATGAAAAATCAATTTTTAGTTCTCCTGTTCTCAATAGCTCTTTTGGCATGTAACCACGATACCGGTCTTCCTGAGCGTAGCGACCTATCAGCAGCACAGATTCAAAAACTGAGATGCAATGGATTTAATCCTGAGAATGTCGAATATAAAGATGGCCAATACTTAGTTGATGGGGATTATTTGATTGGGGATGAGCATTTGGAAGAGTTTGATAATGAAGAAAGCTTAAGAAAGTTATTAGATGGAGATATAAATGATACATCAAAAGAAATGGTTGAATTACGTCAATACGCTACACACAGTGAAAACTCTAATAAGGTTTCCAAATCAAATGTTACAAATATTAAGTATTTCATCGATCCAAATTTATATGCTCAAGCCACCAATTATAGCTGGATAAGTTCAATAAATTACGCAATAAATTCTTACAATAATTTGTCAGGCAGTTCAATAAAATTTTCACTAACTACAACTTTAAGTAGTGCTAATTTGATATTTTTTCTAAATTTTAATGGGAATCCAATCAAACCATCAAATTGGAGTCAAAATTGTGATGCCACTACAGGACTAGCATGCTTTCCAAGTAATGGAAATGTTGGTAAATATATTGGCTTATGTTCAACGAATACTCCAATAGTACCTAATAAAATATATGTTGCAACACATGAAATTGGTCATGCACTTGGTCAGAGACACAGTTGTTATAGTATATTAGAAACTTCGGGAGCAACAGATAATTGTGGGAATCAAGTTAATCGATTTGATATTCAAGGGACTGGAGGAAATGATTGCAATTCAGTAATGCGACCTAATTATCCTAGTAATAGCGTGATAAATCCTAATGATGAAAAATCATGGGAGTATTTATATCCAAATTATTACAATGCAGCTACAATAATTTCTGGCTCGAAATTTCTCTCTGGCTCAACTTGGTGGGCCACTATAAATACATCATTGTTGCCAACGCCCCAATTGCCTTACAGAATTGTGATAGCAAGATATAGCACTACTTCTTCAACAGCTTTACAATTTTACACATATTACCCACCAAATAATAATAAAAAGACTTTTTCAGTAGCCACACAACCAGGTACTTGGAGATATAAAGTTTGGTATTTAAATCATGGCGCATATAGTGTAAGTTCAAATTATTTCACTTTATAATTTATCAATCTCATGCAACACACATTATCAATTCTAGCCCTTATATTTCTCATTAGTTGTAGCTCATCAAAAAACACAACTGTCGCTCAATCAACCACAAAAAAGGCTCCCATCATCGAAGGCATCACCAACCCTCGGGATTACATTGATACCTTCAAAATGAATAATGCTTTTGTCAAGTTAGTATCTGTTGGCAAAATGGAGGATAGCATTAGTATCAAAGCAGTGGATGGTAGCTTTCATTATAAAGAAGGTGCACAATTCACACCCAAAACATATACCAATGGATGGGTCAATCCGGGTAAAGACTTTTCTCGCCAATTCGTTAATTCAAAGGGGACTAAAGTTGAATTGACATACAGAAATAAGAAATTCTATGGCGTCTTAGAATTCAACAAGGTATATAATGCCTGTGCCGGAGATCCTAGTGCTAGGTCATATTACATCAAAGTACCACGAGAATATCTCCAGGCAGCCATGGGCGGCAATACTGCGGTATTGTATGAATACTACTCTTGTGCACCAAGAGAAGGTGATGAGTTTAAATTAATAAAAGATTATACACGTAAAGATCAAAAATACACATCATGGGTACTATGGATATCAGATATACCCTTCGAATAGGCCTAGTTTCTATTTTGCTTTTCTCTTTTAAAATGATTAAGAGTCAATCTAGTGGCGGTATGACGATTTTAAGTTATCAAGGAAGCAGAGATCAACTCAACTTATATTATGCTGAGGGTAATTCGCCTGTTATTTTAGTTAATACAACTGTTTATCGAGTAGCAAAATCTTGTGCACAGATGAGGCACTATAGCGGTACAGATGAGAGTAAATCTCAGGGCTCTGATACAGGGAATAAAACTTCTGGTTCCGATTCAGATCACAAACTAAGTGGATCCGATGTTGACGAACGCGACAATGATGGTGCAACGGATCAAAGAGATCAGGATGGGGATCATGATGTAAAGAAAAGTGAAGCCAATCAATCATCTCGCACATCTGACGGAGCTCAAGATAGGAAAAATCAAGATGCTGCCAAGGATACCAAATCGGATAGTGGAGAGACAGCAGCTAAAAAGTCTGGGTCGGGTAAAGAAAGTAAAAATTCTGGGAGCGACGTTGGACAAAGACGAGGTGGAAGTGACAATGATGATAAATCTATGGATGGAAATGCAGAGCAACGGAATTATAAATGGTCAGATATCAATATCGAATGTGTTAAAAAACCCAAATCAGGGGACGTAGAAATTGTAAATTATTTTGGTAGAGATCCTATTGTCTATTACGATGGGGAAACTTTAAAACAAGCAAAAATCATCAAACAATGAAAAACAATAAATATTTGATCATTCTCTTTACATTATTTATTTGCGGTAATGTGATTTACGGCCAAGACGATGCCATCCTTTGTCTACCCTGCATACAGGAATTCATAGACGAAAATAATGTCGTCGATGTACATGTGGCAACAGATTGTCCTGATGAGTACATTTTTATTTTACCTAATGGTGAGAGTAAAGTACGGTACGGATTTGATATTTGTAATGATCCACAATGGATTATTTACACATTTTGTACAAATTATGTAAGTATCGGCACACAATGCTCTAGCTCTAATAATTCTTGCGAAACAGAGGTAGAATTAGTACAAGGTGTTGAATGTGTCCTACCCAAAATCATAGGTACAAGCCAGTTACTCTATCCATGTAAATATAGCAATGGAGCTGGTCAAATGAATGGACCTGTGGGTACTAAATATAAGATTGGATATAAAGGTGCCACAAGCGGATGCCCCACGACATGTCAGCAAGGTACGCAGATAGAAGTAACATGTAGCCAATTATTGAGCTCAACCAACGAACCAGATGAATATACAGAGTGCACATCATTCGAAGAGTTCCAACTAGGCAATATAATACCACAAGGAGGCGGCAAATTCACATTATTTACAAATGTCGCATCGCAGAATGCTAAAGTGACCAATGCTCGCAGTAGCAATGGTAGCAAAAGTTTATTGATAGGCAATGGCAGTGATATAGATTATAACATCAATCAACAACTCAAAGAATTCCAAGTAGGGCGTTTGGATTTCAATTTTTATCTCCCACAAGGAAAGTCAGGTGCATGGGGTATAGAAACCAATGCACTTGACAAATACATCTTCCATATGTCTATGTCTAGCCAAGGATTCCAAGTTTTATCTTCTTACTCTGAAGTAGTACAATTCTCCTACGAACCTATATATAACAAGTGGCATCATGTGTCCATCATATTTCAACCTGAACAGAATAAAATGGAACTATGGATCAATGGTAAGTTCCAGACCAAATACACTAATTATTCCAATAATGGCATAATCGACTTTAATATGTATCACAATGAAACATTTACCACAACCAATGAAATGTACATTGATGAGATCTGCTACCGTGAGTGGAGAAATGACGGACCATGTACCTTAGAATTTGCTCCTGTTTGTGTCAATGACGTGTTCTACGGTAATTCGTGCAGTGCATCACTCGACGGTTATAATAGCAATGAGATCGAAGCTGGAGAATGTGGAGTTCCTGAATGTATCTCACTAACTTACCCTAATAACAATAGTACTGATATACCTACCAATGTTACGCTTCAATGGCCAGATGTTGAGTATGCTGATTATTACAATATACTAGTAGGTAAGAGTTATGGTAGCTTTGATATTGGCAGCTACACCAATATATCAGGCACATCATATACGCTACAAAATCTTCCTCAATCAAGCAATATCTATGTGAGCGTTGTACCTGGCAATTCGATAGGGGAACAGGTGTCATGTTCGGTTACAAAGTTTACTACAAAATCCAATGTTCAAACGCCATCGTGTGTAAGTATCAATTCTCCTGCCAATAACCAAGTTAATGTGCCTACTACAATTAACCTCACTTGGCCACCGTCGCCTGGTGCTACAGGATACAAACTCCGCATCCGCGATGCCAATAACCAAATCATCAAACCTGATATTAGCCTAAACATTGTAAGTAATTATGTAGTCCAAAATTTACCACTCAATAAGTTTATCTGTGTGACTGTAACACCATTTAATGCAGCAGGAGAAAGCCAAGCTTGCACGGCTACATGTTTTGAGACGATTAAAACGTCAGCCGTTGAAGATGAAAATACTATCTCCAATAAATACATTTTATCCCCCAATCCAGCTACAGATTATGTTTCCATTTCATGCAGTAGTTGTGTACACGATAGAACACAGATTATCATTTTTGATGCGCAAGGAAAAGTTGTTCTGTTTCACAAGGATTATGAGTTTGGTAATACAATGGATATCGTAATCTTGGCCTCAGGGATTTATTTGGTAGAGGTCTTAGAAGATGATAAAGTTTCAAATCATATGCTGATAAAAAATTAATTAATTATGCATATAAATTATAATAAAATGAATAGAACTATTAAATCACTTAGTGTACTTATTTTTATCTCAATGCTATTTTGCGGTATAAACGGTAGCTTGATAGCTCAATGTCCGCCCGGAGATGTTGAGTTATACACTCAGGCTGATGTAAATTCATTTGTTGCAGCTTATCCTAATTGCACATCGATAAATGGTTACTTGTATATTGGAGACATAAACTTCGGTGGAGGTACTTCTGATATTTCTAATTTATCAGGGTTGAGTTCAATAACTGACATACAAGGTGGGGAATTATACATTTGGTATACTAGCTTAACAAATCTTAATGTCTTCAATAGCCTTACTACTGCAGGAATAGGTATAAATATAACTGGGAACAATTTGATGGGGTCAATAAATTCTTTCGCAAGTGTTGTAAATGCAGGCAATTTATATATAGAAAGTAATGGAGTATTAAATTCTATAACCGCGTTTAGCAATTTGACAAATTGTTCAAGTTTCAATATATCAAACAACCCAATTTTAGGGACTGTCCAACCAATATCAAATTTAACCACTGCAAATGGATTTTATTTTGGTGAAAATAACATTTCTAGTATAAATTCAATATTTCCAAATTTGATTAATGTAGTAAATGTTGGACTAAGTAATCTCAGTAGTATTTCTACCTTGCCATTTATGGGGTCAAATTCATTATCAAATATTGGATTAAACAACATATCCAATGTATCAAATTTGAATTTCTTGAATCCCAATCTTGCACTTAACAGTTTGTCTCTTACGAATAACCCACAGCTAAGTGTTTGCAACAACAACAGCGTTTGTAATCTAATATATACAAAGCTACCAAATAGTTCTGGGTTCAATGTGAATAATAATTTATCAGGTTGTACTACTTTTAATCAAGTATGGTCAAGTTGCACTGCCTTGCCTTACTGCAGTGGAATAACTTATCCTGTAAATCAAGCAGTAGGTGTTCTACCTAAAATTACTTGGAACTCCAGCTTCTTTGCCACTGGGTATAAGCTATCACTGGGAACAAATCCACAGGCAAATAATATTTTAAATCCTGAATTCAACCCGCAAATGCAACTTTGGTTAATAAATTATATTCTTCCTTTGGTGTTCTAAAATCATATCGTTTTCTGGGTCTATTGTTGAGTTGGTTTTCTACCTTTCTAACATCATTTATTGTCACATTGTCAAAATTACATTTCTTTGGGAAATATTGTCTTACTAGTCCATTTAAATTTTCGTTTGATCCTCTCTGCCATGAACTATATGGATCTGCAAAGTAAAATTTAATGCCCAATTTTTTACTTATATATTCATGTTCTGAAAATTCCTTGCCATTGTCTGATGTAATGGTATAAATTCTTCCTTTCTGTTTCTCCAATGCGCCCACGATTTGCCTGGCTATCTGTTTGGCATTTTTACCATCTATTTTTCTCAGTTTCGCAAGTCCAGTCCTACGGTCATTGATACTTAGTAATCCTCCTTTATGATTTGCGCCTATGATTAAATCCACTTCAAAATCTCCATATCGTGTCCGGTGGACGGCTTCTTGTGGTCTATCATGAATGCTATTTGTATTGGCTAGTTTACCCCTTCTATCCTCAGTAATACAGCGCTTTTTGTACTTTTTCTTGCGTCGTAAATGTGTGTACTTATCTCCTCCACTTTTCTTGTCTGCTATTATGTATTGATAAATACGCTCATGGCTCACCAGTACCAATCCATTCGTAACTGGCGTCTTGCTAATCTGTTCGGGGCTCCACTTACTTTCCAATTTATCATCTACATATTTTTGTACACTAACTGTGAATTTTATAGCTCGGGGCTTTGTTTTTTGTCTACTAGTATACTTCCGCTGGGCAAGTTCACATAAATACTTACCATTTCGTTGATCGCAATTCCTACGCACCTCACGACTTACAGTAGACTTATGTTTATTTATAGCTTCTGCTATATCTTTTTGGCTATATCCCTTTTCTTTCATTACACTTATTGTGTATCTTTGTTCTTGTGTTAAGTATTTCATATTGGCAACTTTGGACGGGAGACAATATAAGGACTTTACCATTCAGGGGGAAGGAGTTTTACTCCTTTCCTTTGAAAAAAAAATGATAAAGTATTCTTATGATCCCTAATTGTTGCATTTATGACTTGAATCTAAGAATAATTTAAACGTAGGAAATAATTTAAGCTATAATGTATTATCGGCATTACCTTTTGGCACCACGATTTATGCAAAAGTGACACCATATAATGTAGCTGGTGATGCCATAGGAAATTGTAATATATCATCTTTTATTACTTATTTACAATGCCCTGCTCAAACTAATTTAAATCAAACTCAAGTAGACTCTTTTACTAGTTTTTGGCCCCTATGTACTGAGTTATGGTATGGGCATACCATAACTGCAAATAGATTAGACAGCTTGTATAAAATATCTTCGATATGTTGCAACGGTGTTACAATTAATAGCGGTAATAGTGGTGGGACAAAAATGGGACTACATAATTTAGTAAATGTTGCTGATGAGTTAAATGTAGGCTCATTTAATTCAATCAATCTTAACAGTCTAATATCAGCTAATAATTTGTACCTAGGAGTAAGTCATCCACTTATGATAAATGCGCTAAATTCCGTTTCTGGCAACCTGACGATTGATTGTCCAAGTTGCAATGGCCTACCGATACAGAATTTGCTTGTTATAGGTAATAACTTAGAGTTGCGGGCACCATCTTATTTAGGTGTAGAAAATTTACATACTATTGGTGGGAATGTTAGACTTAATTTGATTAATTCTCAACAAAATTTAAATGGGCTTAATGGAGTTACTAGCATTGGAGGTGAATTGGCAATAGGACTTATATATTCAAGTTCTACACCTCCTACATCACTAAATAACATTAGCGCTTTATCCAATTTATCAACTATAGGGAGTTTATCAATTTTGAATACATCATTAACAAATTTAAATTCGTTATCAACTATTAATGTTAGTAATATTGCTAAATTGTCTTTAGGTGGTAATGACTTCTTGACAGATGTTAGTGGCTTAAATGGTATCCTTGGTATAGATAATGAACTAAGGATCAATGATAATTTGATTTTAGGTACATGTGAAGTTATTCCAATTTGTGAAGTAATTAATCAAAGTATTCCGACGAAAGATGTTTCAAATAACGATCCAGGTTGTAACTCTGTTACAGAAATTCAAGTAGAGTGTTTACTTGTTTTACCGATTAATTTATCATCCTTCACTGTGCGAAATGTCTCCTCAGAAAATATCATGTATTGGCAAACAACCACAGAAGCCAATAACTCCCACTTTGTGATCGAGCATAGCATGAATGGAATCAACTTTAATAAAATAGGAAAAGTGGATGGAGCTGGAAATTCAAAAGAAGTTCAAGATTATAACTTCGTGCATGAAGATGTCAGAAGTGGTATCCATTATTATCGTCTTAAACAAGTGGATTATGATGGACAAGAATCTTTGAGTGAGATTATCAGCGTAATATGTAGTAGTGAAGATGAGTTGTCAATATATCCTAATCCAGTAAAACAAGGTGAGTTGATCAGGTTGAGCGATGGAGTAGCAATATGGGATTTACAAATATATGACATGACAGGACGACTGGTGGAATTGTCTTATAATGCTATAGGTATAATTGCCAATATGGCTCCAGGTACGTATGTTGTCAGAAATATGAGTACAGGCGAAAGTGAAAGGTTGATAATAGAGTAATTTTTTTATTTATTTCAAAAAATAAAAAAGTAAATTAACATGAATCTACGAAAATGTTCTCCGCAAGAGGCTCAGATAGCTGCTGAAAATTATGGAGTCAGTAACGAACATGCACTCAAGGAGTCTGTCATTGGAGACAATGTCTCAGTTTCAAATTTTAATATCTTCGTTGACTCAAAAACTGGTGAGATTTATATTGCTTATAAAAATGGTAGCTATCCTGTAGCAGCACATGTTACAATATGAATAAATTATATTAGCAAAAAAAAACCTAAGAAAGTATGGCGTATTCAATAAAAAATTGGGTATGCCTTTTTCTGTGAGAATATGGAATCCATAATATTCTGTGTAAGCCCATTAACATTTCTCCAAATTTAATATTAGAAGCAATCAAAAACACTCGACCTACTATTTTACATTTGTGGTATAATGGAATTTATATAGTAGGCTTTTTAAAAATTTGTTTTGTAAGTTTGGGAGCTCTATCGACCTTGTTGATATGGGAAATCGTAACTGTGAATTTATTTATAGAAATCCACAAACTATGCAGGAATACAAATAGAATTATAGCTTAGAGATCATCAAAATTCAAATAACTTAGCCATAGTGATCTCCAAAGCATCGGCTATGCGCTTAGCATGAGAGAGGCTGGTATTGATCTTACCGAGTTCGATGCGGTTGATCTGAGATAACTCCATATCGCACATATTGGCAAAATGCTCCTGGGCAAAGCCGCGTTCCATTCGTAAAGCACGCACCCTTGAACCGAAAGCCGCCATGTAGGATATGTCTCTTATCTTACTCATGGATGCAAGGATGGTGAATCAATGTTAAAAATATTTAGGCAAATACGCCTAATAATAAAAATATTTGATTTACTTTGTATTGTCTAATGATATTTTAATATATCTTTACGATAAGTTACACAATATTAGCAGTTAAAACTATCGTCATTGTAGGTGTTTGGTTTACATTTATCTACATCTTTTATTTTTAATAACCTTACTAACGTAGATTGCTATGAGAGCTTTATTGCTAATTTTCATTGTTGCGACATTTATTGTAGACCAAGTCGGAGGTCAGAATGCCTTAGTTCCAGACATAATCCCAAGTGCAAATGCCACTGCCATGGGTAAGTATGGGTATTTTCCAGTTTCATATCATACAGGACAGGCAAATGTCTCATTGCCAGTTACGTCCATTCAATCCAATGGAGTTACTATGGATTTTAGTCTTAATTATGATGGATCTGGAATCATGGTTGACCATCATCCAGGATGGGTGGGGCAAAACTGGACTTTGAATGGTGGTGGAGTAATTACAAGGACAGTAAATGGCTTCGCCGATGAAGAAGGTATAGTTACTGGTGAAGGATATTATAACAAACGGGTCTGTTATATTTTCACTGTCCTAAATCTGAACAATTGGTTTAATGAGAGTAATACAAATTCCCAAACCGATTTAATTCAATTTGCAAAGGATCGAAAATCTTTGTATTTTGATGAAACGATCGATACAGAGCCAGATGTTTTTTCGTTTAATTTTCTGGGTATGACAGGAAAATTTTACTTAGATCAATTAGGTGATTGGAAAATTATTAGTGACCATAATTTGAAAGTTGAGTTTGATTTACTTGACGCAAATAACTATCAAGATCCTTTATTTGTTTATGCACCATTATCTTATGAAAATATTAAATACGATAAAGTTATAAAAGGATTTAAAATAGTCGATGACAAGGGATATAAATATACATTCGGGTATAATGTAAACGCATTAGATTATTCATATCCATTTTTTAGACAATATTCAGCGAATGCATCTTTTGAATGGCCAAATTGGATTGCTACTGCTTGGTATCTTACAAAAATTGAAGATTTTTCGTCCAATGTAATTTTTGACCTATCGTATCAAAGATCATACTTTACAGCTGATATTCAGGAAGGATTTTATGCCTATAAAAAGAGTTGCAAATTAGCATCAGGCGACTGGGCAGATTCTAATTATGGTAATGGAGTGAATGGGTCTGGTTCGTTAATCAGTCCAGTATACTTGAGTTCTATTACTGCTAATAGTGGTGAAAAAATAGTTTTTAAAAAGTCAAATTGCAATGATTTGAAATTAGCTTGGACAAGTATCTTTCAGACTCAAGAGGAAGGAATTATCGAAAAATTTTGTAATGGACTATCTGGATGTTGGGTTTATCCATATCCTTATATTCAAGATACGTTATATCTTTACTCTTTTGATCCTGCTGGCTCATATCCAAACCCTATTAATGGATTAAAGTGGCAAAAATTAGATACTGTACTAACTTACAAAAATTTCAACCAACTCGTTGACATAAAAAGACTTGGATACAACAATTCTGTAAATGAAAGATTAAACCTATTAAGCCTTGAAAATTTAAGCACGGATTTCAGTAACAACGCAGTTAATAAGTACACCATGGTTTATGAAGGTTTCAATGAATTGCCTTCTTATTCTAGTCGTAAAACGGATCATTTTGGATACTTCAATAATAATGTTGCTTATTTTCAATCCTTTCCTATCAACTTTACTACCCTGGAACAAAATTATTACCCATCAAGGAATTCAAATGAAATATTTGCCAAAAAAGGAAATTTGAAAGAGCTAAATTACCCTACTGGCGGCAAATCAGTGTTCACCTATGAGATAAACAAATACAATGAAATTTTGAATTATAATAGACAAGCTACATCAATTCAAAACGACATAATAGGAGGATTGAGAATAAAGCAAATAACACATTTTGACGGAATAAATGTGAATCCTAGTTCATCTAATACTTTTCACTATGTAAATAATTATCAAAATGGTGAAACGGTAAGCAGCGGAATACTCGCAATAAAGCCAAAATATGTTTGGATTGATTGGCTAACTCCAACTGAAACATGGCCAAATGGAGGTTATAAGGAATCGACTTGGTCAAATAATACACTCATCCCGCTTGCAAATAAGTTTGAAAACCATATAGGATACTCAGAAGTAGCGGAAGTTAATTTAGATGGGTCATACAAAATTTTTAAATTTATCACACACAAGGATTTGAAGGACGAATTGCCATATGGGACATTAAATCTTGATTTTAGCCCCTATGATAGATTTAGTGAAAAGAGCCATATGAGAGGAAAGGAAATTGTAAGATCTTATTATAATAACGTTTCTCAATTAGTGAAAAGGGAAGAGATGTATTACAATAATACTCTTGCTCAACCCAATTTTAATGAATATGGTATAGCATGTAATGCGGATTATAATTTTGGATGTCTTCAATCTAATTATGATAAATACTATATCGGAAATGCCATAAAAATATTCCACAATAAGCATTTGATGGACTCTACAGTGACAAAATACTACTATGGGTCGTCAATCTTAAGTACCAAAGAATCTAATTTATATACAACACCAACTTTCTTCGACAATAAATATGCATTCCTTATGCAAAAATCTGTCACAAATTCTGATGGGAAGATATTTATGGATTACTACAAGTATCCTTTTGATCACACATCTGGTTATCCTGGGCAACAAACATTAATAACACAAATCAAAAATCAGCATAGATTAGCTCCTATTTATAGCGAGAAGAAAGTAAACGGAACAGTTGTCGGTTTTACGGAGAGTCTTTTTGCACTCTTTGCAGGAACACCTATGGTCAATAATATCAAACGGAGAGAATGTACTTGGGTTAATAGTGTGCTTCAATGCAATGATGATGATCTGGCTTTTATAGACAATTATAACATGTCCTTTCTAACTCCTACCGTAAAAAGAGCTAAAGACTGGAATGCTGAAAGTATTGTTCTAAACGCTAGAGGGAGGCCAACATCGTGGTCTTTTAACGCACACAATAAATCA
>NW_028233121.1:0-23938 GCF_057557595.1 Rhyacophila brunnea | reverse complement strand
TGTACATGTAAATCGAAATAAATTATTTTTGACAACGAAAAAAAAACTTATTTATTCTGGCTTGACTTAGAAAGCGATTTATAAAGAAATAAAACACGATCAGCATAAACAGGAAAAAAACATTATCTTTTCGATGTTTTTTTACAATACGATACAATAGATAAACTTTTTTTTATTATTCATGGATTTAAAAAAAAAAGCTTCGATATTTAGCAAAAAAAAAACCCTTTATATACATTTTGTATAAAACTATGAGATTATTTATGTTTCAATATTTCTTTAAACCAAAGATATGTATTTTTTGCAACAAATAGAATAGAATTTCACATCACGAATTGATATAAGCTTTTCGTGTATAAGATACACACTCGTATTTACTTTTGTAAACATTTTATTCTATTAGCAATAAAAATAAAAAACATCATATATACTACAATTTAAATAATAAAAATTATATAAAATCCAGATTTTTAGCTGCCAAGAAAAGACGAAAAACGTAAATAATGCTTTTTCGATATAATATTATAATTTTTGAAAATTTAAAGAAATTTTAAGCAAAAGAGTGGTTGAATCTTGCAATTAAATGACTTATTTATGTTATATTTATGCGATCTGGCATAGATTTGGATGTTTTTTTTTATTTGAAAATAAGTGAAAAAGGCTATTGAGTTTGTAAAATATGTCAACGATTTTTATTTTATTCACTAAAATTATAGATATTTAAAGAAAATTAAATGATTAATGAACATATGAGTCAGTAATATATATAAATCGTAATAAAAGATTGCAAAAAACCGATATAAACATGTGATAAATATAATAATAGATTATTATATACAAATTATAATATTTTTTGTTTATAAATACACAAATCCAATGGAATGTAATTTATATTTACTTTGCACTGCGTATTTTATATAAATGTTCATTATTTTTGCATTATTATTTATTTTTTAAACATGAAAAATATAAAAATATGGCTAGTTACTATTTTATCATATAGATAATACATTATAAATAAATTTAATATGGCAAAAAACAGAAAATGAATCTACTTCAATATATAGATAATCAGAAAAAATGTCATTTCAATCATTTACATTAGACAATGTATGTAACTAACACTGTATTCTAAAATGTACATTTTTTCTTTATCCTAGCTGAACTTTTTAGCACCTTTTGAATTTTTTTAGCAGTATTTAGTGAAAAATGTATAATTTATGATCACGAAACCTATATTAGGTAATCTGCAGCAGTTCAATGCAATAAAAAATCTTTTTTCTTTTAGCTACTTACAGAATAAGCACCTTTTATAGCTGCTTGGGCGACTATATATATCAAATAGCATATAAATCTTGGAATAGCTTTGCAAAAATACCTTTCTTCAGATTAGAAATCATAAAATTTGGTTTTTTTAAAACTTTAGCTGGCAGATTGAAACTCAAAATCATGCCTTTTTTACTGAAATATATTATCTAAGAGTGTGTGTAGTTTACATAATTCCTATATTCAGTAATTATTCTATCTCAATGTTATAAGATATCGATCAAGTTAGTATTTTAGATGATTAGAATTACAAAAAAATTTCATATAATTGAAGAAAAAACAACTATCTTGTTTTACCAGATAAAATAAAAGCTAAAACTATTGTTCAAATCATAAAAATTACTGAGTTTAGTATTATCCACCCTTTTTTTCGTATATAAGAAACATACTTAAAAAATCCTATTTAAAAGACATCAAAGTCAATTAAATGATATAAATATCTTTTTTTATAATTGAATATTTTAATAAGATATAAAAATATATTCAATATTTTATGTAATTGATCATTAAAAGAAAAAAACATAATAGGACCCTTAAACTTTCTACTAAAATCCCAAATCAAAATACATCAAGCATAATCTATATTGATTTATAATTCAAAACATATTTTTTCGATTTGGTGTATATGATAGTTATTATCACACAAAAAACCCACTAAAATAAAGAAAAAAAATAGTCGACTAAATCCACACATAAAAGTTTCAGAAACAAGAAAAAAATAAAATATATGATTTTCTGCGTATTTTGCGTTTCTATAAGATAATCAGCATAAGAAAACTTAATTTTATTATAAGAAAAAATATCCCTTTTTTTGTGATATATATAAATTAATAAAAAAATCGCAGATAATGAGAAATATGAGATAGCCAGAATGTGTTTGTTAGCTTATCTAAATATGATCAGCAAGTAAAAATTGGTTTTTTTACAAAACAGGCCTTGGCTCTAGGTTTTTTTAAGACAGAAAAAAATATGGCAACACATAAAACTTGGAATTGACCAAAAAATCAATAAATTCACCTGATCTGAATAACAAAACGAATGTACAAATATTCGCTATGTCTAGTAGATTTTATAAATATCCATTATAAGGCAAAAAAATCTTGAATATAACCAAGTTGGTTATGGCTATATATCCACAAAAAGATGATTTTTATATATTCCAACTATATATAATGTATTTATCATGTCATAAATTATCATTGTAGGATTTCTTTCTATGCTAGCAGACATATTTATCACCCCTTATTCGGCTATTCAGCGACATAATTCAGCTAAAAGTTGTATAATTTTGTTTAAAATACAATTTTTATTTCTTTTTGCCACAAAAAAGATCCATAATATGGTTTTTCTTCTCTCGCTGGAGACATATTATATTTAAAATAGGATAGAAAATCGATAATATAACATGTCACATGAAATATTTATAATAAAATTATATATTATCATAAAAAAGCTGTTTTTTTTAGCATAAAGGTTTTATATTTACAATCAGAAAATCTAAAAACCGTCTATAAAAATAAAAAAAAACCAAAAGATTGGCAGCAATATGAGAATTAAGCCACAAAAATTAAAGCAAATAACAATTTATATAAAGTAAAATAAGACAATCAAACATAAATTTCTATCAGAGACGTAATTTTTATAACAATATTCTTATATTAGTGCATTAAACCGAAAATATTTACTAAAAATAATAATATCCGGTGTCGAAAATAGAAAAATATATCTTTTGTATTTTCAATCTATATATATGTTACTTCAAAATTTCATTTTATTATAAGATAAATCCAATAAATTTTATATTATTAATTACTAAACACTAAAACTATTTCGATTTGACCAGTATATTTCTATATATATATATGAAAAATAAAATAAAAACTTAAAAAGATAATAATTTCTTAACAAGAGAATCTTAAAGAAAAAATAAATAGGAAATAGATAAGTATATTATAAAAAACATAAAAATAGTCATATTATTGCTTTTTTAATAAATAATCTTAACAATATAAAAAATTTATGGTTTTAAATATTATAAAGAACAATCAATTAGAAGATCTTACTAAGCCAGAAAATCTAGTTTGATGCATATTATAGACTTATATATGTATTATTATAATAATTTGAGCCAATATTAACAATTTTATGGTGATTTATAAATTTATATATTCTGAATGAAAATTTAAATAAAATTAGAAGAATATTTTATTATAAATAATTAATAAAAAAGTACAATTTGCCGTAAAAAAATGGATTAAAAATGTTCTTCTTTGCAGTTATTCTTTCTCATAATCCAATTATAATTAAAAATCGAATGATTTGATAACAGCATTTGGTATCCAGGAAGTTCTAATTTTAAATAAAAAAACGATACTTCAGCATAAAATTTTATTAAAGAGTTGTTTACTTAAATTGCGTAATTTTCGAATATTTCAATCCAAAGAAGATATATTCAATTATAACAAAAAAACCTTAACAAGATGAATATATTTTTTGTTTTTAATACACTGAAACAAGCATCATATAAAATTTTAAAAGAATATAAAGGAGAAAAAAAAAGTATTTATATAGCATTTACAAGAATAAAGTAAATTATTAACTACTTTGTGGATTAAACGATCGTAAAAAGTAAAGAATCAAAAAAACTATAAAAATGATAGTATAGTTACCATTGAAAAAGATAAAAACATGAAAATATCCTATAAATACAAGCATTATCTCTATTAAGTTTAATTTTTATATTCTTAATTGCATAAGAATATAAAGACATTAACTTTCAGATTTTAATGTTATCATAGAGATGATTAAGAAGATAAACTAAAATAGAAAATATGAAAAAGGATATACAGTGCTTTGTTTTTTTTTCGAAAATATGTCATATTTTCAGGAAAAAACGCATAATTAAAAACAAATGTAATAGAATATCAATTCTATAGAAAAAATTTCGGTAAAATAGAGAGAAATACCATGGTAAAATTTTTTATTATTATTTTCTTATCTAGAAAAAGGGGTAAATACGAACAATGATGATTTTTGATCAGTTGTGTTTCATTATATTCAAAAGAAACCTGTTGAGAATATAACACAGGTTTATAAAAACTAAAAAATTACACGATTCATATATTTCTATTCATCAATTCTAGTAAATATATAATTTTTTTATAAGAATCGCGCTTTATTACAAAAAATAAATAAATGAAAGAAAGATATTCTAGTATTAGCAGTGATATTTATAATAAATTATAGTTTCATACAAAGTAACAATATTTAATCTTTATATGAATTCTTATTAAAAATTCAAAAATCAAGAATATTATATGTAAAATATAGCAAAACAAATATTGATTATATAAGATTGAACTACTTATAGAAGCGAAAGATAATTAATATATTAAGATTCAAATTTACATATATACTTAGCAAATAATTATCACAAATACTTTTATATCCAACGAAAAACGTAAAACATGAAAACAAAACAGCTAATGTTGATATAGAATATCAAATAATCATTTAATTTGCAGTGTATATTTAATTTATTTCCTTGTCTATAATTATTATAAAATTTTAACTTTCGATTAAATCAGGCAAAAAAAAAGTCCAAAATGATTTTATTTAACCCATGTCTATAATCATTGTAAAATTTGAACCTTCAGACAAAATCCATCTAAATAAAATTTCAAAAATAAAATTATTTAACCCACATCAAAAATCATTATAAAATATAAATCTTCGGAATATATCATAATTCGGGAATAGTAATCCAATAATATGAAAATTCCACCATAATATCTTTGTAAAACAGCAATGTATATCAATCCAAAATTTTCGTCCTTTTTGTGCATAAAAATATCAATTTTCAAATCTAGAAATTTAAATTATATGTTCACATGTGAAAATATATATATTAGATTTTTATAAAATAGAAGATAATAAAATTGAAAAAAGTGGAACAAATACACATAAAATTGTTTCAAAATTTAATAATCTTTATACTTTTATCGATTTTCAAAAAACACATTAAATTTATTCATTTATCTTAACAAATAAAATAAATCCTAAAATGGTTTTTGGTATTTGATTTTATTTGAATAAAACAGAAAAAGTATACAAAATTTATCATAATGTAATAGTAATATCGATTTGAGAATATATATAAAAACAGTATATTACACATTTCAATTCAAAATAATATAGTATAATATCATAAAATTGTACATATATAAGAGGTTTCGCTAGAAATCATTACTGTTTGATGTTATTTAAATGACGAAAAAAAATATTACGCATATCAATAAAATCAATCTTAAAAAATACAGAGATAGATTCTAAAAAGGTATTTATAGTAAAAAAAATCGTTTTTAAATAGTTAAACATATTAAAATTTATTGCGTGATATTCAAACTAGCTATAAGAAAGAAAATAGAAATGAAGATATTATTATGCAATTTAATATATCTTGAAATAGTTAAACATATAATTCGAACAAAATTATCTATACAAATGCAAAAAAACCTTCATTTAGTCTGACAAGACTTAGAAAGCGATTTATAAAGAAATAAAACACAGTTAAAAAATAGGGAAAAAAGTATTGCATTTTCGATAAAGGGGGAAAAAAATACCAATTAGGGTAGGCCTAGGGCTTAGGGTTTAGAAGGGACACTTTTCAAGGGACACTTTTTTTATTAGTACAATTTCAAGGGACACTTTTTTTATTAGTACAATTTCAAGGGACACTTTTTTTATTAGCGTCAATTTCAAGGGACACTTTTTTTATTAGCGTCAATTTCAAGGGACACTTTTTTTATTAGGGACACTAATAGTCGCGTGCACAATTGTATCCCTTGTACCATGCTATATATTCTTGAAATTATCATTTTACCTGGTATTTCTATAATAAGAAATATTTTATACTAATATCAGGTATATATTACCATCTGACTAAAATATTTTCATTTCCCAGTAATTATATACAAAATATATTTTTTCTAGATTTTTTTATGAGTACCAGTATACATTTTTTATTTTTATTTTTTATTTTTTTATATTTCTATTTTCCTAAAAGGGAAAAATCAAGATAATTGTTTTTTAGTACTATATTTTCAAGGAAGTTAACATAAAGGGGGAAAAAAAAATCTGAACGGGTAAGGGAAGGGAACGGGTAAGGGTTTAAAAAATAAGGAGGGAAAAAAATATGACCTAGGGCTTAGGATTTATTATGGACATTCCTAAGGGACACTAATAGTCGCATGCACAATTGTACCCCTTCTAGAATATTTCTAGAATATTGTACACTATTGACATTATGATTTTACCTGGTATTTCCATAATAAGAAATATTTTATACTAATATCAGGTATATATTACCATCAGACTAAAATATTTTCATTTCCCAGTAATTATATACAAAATATATTTTTTCTAGATTTTTTTATGAGTACCAGTATACATTTTTTATTTTTATTTTTTATTTTTTTATATTTCTATTTTCCTTAAAGGGAAAAATAAAGATAATTGTTTTTTAGTACTATATTTTCTACAGGAGTTAACATAAAGGGTGAAAAAAAAATCTGAACGGGTAAGGGAAGGGAACGGGTAAGGGTTTAAAAAATAAGGAGGGAAAAAAATATAAAGGGGGAAAAAAATACCATCTAGGGTAGGCCTAGGGCTTAGGGTTTAGGGGGGACATTCCAAAGGGGACATTCCAAAGGGGACATTTCCAAAGGGGACATCCAAAGGGGACACTAATAGTCGCATGCGATATTGTAATCCTTGTACCATGCTATATATTCATGAAATTATCATTTTACCTGGTATTTCTATAATAAGAAATATTTTATACTAATATCAGGTATATATTACCATCTGACTAAAATATTTTCATAAAGGGGGAAAAAAATACCATCTAGGGTAGGCCTAGGGCTTAGGGGGGACATTCCAAAGGGGACATAAAGGGGGAAAAAAATACCATCTAGGGTAGGCCTAGGGCTTAGGGTTTAGAAGGGACACTTTTCAAGGGACACTTTTTTTATTAGTACAATTTCAAGGGACACTTTTTTTATTAGTACAATTTCAAGGGACACTTTTTTTATTAGCGTCAATTTCAAGGGACACTTTTTTTATTAGCGTCAATTTCAAGGGACACTTTTTTTATTAGGGACACTAATAGTCGCGTGCACAATTGTATCCCTTGTACCATGCTATATATTCTTGAAATTATCATTTTACCTGGTATTTCTATAATAAGAAATATTTTATACTAATATCAGGTATATATTACCATCTGACTAAAATATTTTCATTTCCCAGTAATTATATACAAAATATATTTTTTCTAGATTTTTTTATGAGTACCAGTATACATTTTTTATTTTTATTTTTTATTTTTTTATATTTCTATTTTCCTAAAAGGGAAAAATCAAGATAATTGTTTTTTAGTACTATATTTTCAAGGAAGTTCACATAAAGGGGGAAAAAAATACCATCTAGGGTAGGCCTAGGGCTTAGGGTTTAGAAGGGACACTTTTCAAGGGACACTTTTTTTATTAGTACAATTTCAAGGGACACTTTTTTTATTAGTACAATTTCAAGGGACACTTTTTTTATTAGCGTCAATTTCAAGGGACACTTTTTTTATTAGCGTCAATTTCAAGGGACACTTTTTTTATTAGGGACACTAATAGTCGCGTGCACAATTGTATCCCTTGTACCATGCTATATATTCTTGAAATTATCATTTTACCTGGTATTTCTATAATAAGAAATATTTTATACTAATATCAGGTATATATTACCATCTGACTAAAATATTTTCATTTCCCAGTAATTATATACAAAATATATTTTTTCTAGATTTTTTTATGAGTACCAGTATACATTTTTTATTTTTATTTTTTATTTTTTTATATTTCTATTTTCCTAAAAGGGAAAAATCAAGATAATTGTTTTTTAGTACTATATTTTCAAGGAAGTTCACATAAAGGGGGAAAAAAATACCATCTAGGGTAGGCCTAGGGCTTAGGGTTTAGAAGGGACACTTTTCAAGGGACACTTTTTTTATTAGTACAATTTCAAGGGACACTTTTTTTATTAGTACAATTTCAAGGGACACTTTTTTTATTAGCGTCAATTTCAAGGGACACTTTTTTTATTAGCGTCAATTTCAAGGGACACTTTTTTTATTAGGGACACTAATAGTCGCGTGCACAATTGTATCCCTTGTACCATGCTATATATTCTTGAAATTATCATTTTACCTGGTATTTCTATAATAAGAAATATTTTATACTAATATCAGGTATATATTACCATCTGACTAAAATATTTTCATTTCCCAGTAATTATATACAAAATATATTTTTTCTAGATTTTTTTATGAGTACCAGTATACATTTTTTATTTTTATTTTTTATTTTTTTATATTTCTATTTTCCTAAAAGGGAAAAATCAAGATAATTGTTTTTTAGTACTATATTTTCAAGGAAGTTCACATAAAGGGGGAAAAAAATACCATCTAGGGTAGGCCTAGGGCTTAGGGTTTAGAAGGGACACTTTTCAAGGGACACTTTTTTTATTAGTACAATTTCAAGGGACACTTTTTTTATTAGTACAATTTCAAGGGACACTTTTTTTATTAGCGTCAATTTCAAGGGACACTTTTTTTATTAGCGTCAATTTCAAGGGACACTTTTTTTATTAGGGACACTAATAGTCGCGTGCACAATTGTATCCCTTGTACCATGCTATATATTCTTGAAATTATCATTTTACCTGGTATTTCTATAATAAGAAATATTTTATACTAATATCAGGTATATATTACCATCTGACTAAAATATTTTCATTTCCCAGTAATTATATACAAAATATATTTTTTCTAGATTTTTTTATGAGTACCAGTATACATTTTTTATTTTTATTTTTTATTTTTTTATATTTCTATTTTCCTAAAAGGGAAAAATCAAGATAATTGTTTTTTAGTACTATATTTTCAAGGAAGTTCACATAAAGGGGGAAAAAAATACCATCTAGGGTAGGTTAGGGCTTAGGGTTTAGAAGGGACACTTTTCAAGGGACACTTTTTTTATTAGTACAATTTCAAGGGACACTTTTTTTATTAGTACAATTTCAAGGGACACTTTTTTTATTAGCGTCAATTTCAAGGGACACTTTTTTTATTAGCGTCAATTTCAAGGGACACTTTTTTTATTAGGGACACTAATAGTCGCGTGCACAATTGTATCCCTTGTACCATGCTATATATTCTTGAAATTATCATTTTACCTGGTATTTCTATAATAAGAAATATTTTATACTAATATCAGGTATATATTACCATCTGACTAAAATATTTTCATTTCCCAGTAATTATATACAAAATATATTTTTTCTAGATTTTTTTATGAGTACCAGTATACATTTTTTATTTTTATTTTTTATTTTTTTATATTTCTATTTTCCTAAAAGGGAAAAATCAAGATAATTGTTTTTTAGTACTATATTTTCAAGGAAGTTCACATAAAGGGGGAAAAAAATACCATCTAGGGTAGGCCTAGGGCTTAGGGTTTAGAAGGGACACTTTTCAAGGGACACTTTTTTTATTAGTACAATTTCAAGGGACACTTTTTTTATTAGTACAATTTCAAGGGACACTTTTTTTATTAGCGTCAATTTCAAGGGACACTTTTTTTATTAGCGTCAATTTCAAGGGACACTTTTTTTATTAGGGACACTAATAGTCGCGTGCACAATTGTATCCCTTGTACCATGCTATATATTCTTGAAATTATCATTTTACCTGGTATTTCTATAATAAGAAATATTTTATACTAATATCAGGTATATATTACCATCTGACTAAAATATTTTCATTTCCCAGTAATTATATACAAAATATATTTTTTCTAGATTTTTTTATGAGTACCAGTATACATTTTTTATTTTTATTTTTTATTTTTTTATATTTCTATTTTCCTAAAAGGGAAAAATCAAGATAATTGTTTTTTAGTACTATATTTTCAAGGAAGTTCACATAAAGGGGGAAAAAAATACCATCTAGGGTAGGTTAGGGCTTAGGGTTTAGAAGGGACACTTTTCAAGGGACACTTTTTTTATTAGTACAATTTCAAGGGACACTTTTTTTATTAGTACAATTTCAAGGGACACTTTTTTTATTAGCGTCAATTTCAAGGGACACTTTTTTTATTAGCGTCAATTTCAAGGGACACTTTTTTTATTAGGGACACTAATAGTCGCGTGCACAATTGTATCCCTTGTACCATGCTATATATTCTTGAAATTATCATTTTACCTGGTATTTCTATAATAAGAAATATTTTATACTAATATCAGGTATATATTACCATCTGACTAAAATATTTTCATTTCCCAGTAATTATATACAAAATATATTTTTTCTAGATTTTTTTATGAGTACCAGTATACATTTTTTATTTTTATTTTTTATTTTTTTATATTTCTATTTTCCTAAAAGGGAAAAATCAAGATAATTGTTTTTTAGTACTATATTTTCAAGGAAGTTCACATAAAGGGGGAAAAAAATACCATCTAGGGTAGGCCTAGGGCTTAGGGTTTAGAAGGGACACTTTTCAAGGGACACTTTTTTTATTAGTACAATTTCAAGGGACACTTTTTTTATTAGTACAATTTCAAGGGACACTTTTTTTATTAGCGTCAATTTCAAGGGACACTTTTTTTATTAGCGTCAATTTCAAGGGACACTTTTTTTATTAGGGACACTAATAGTCGCGTGCACAATTGTATCCCTTGTACCATGCTATATATTCTTGAAATTATCATTTTACCTGGTATTTCTATAATAAGAAATATTTTATACTAATATCAGGTATATATTACCATCTGACTAAAATATTTTCATTTCCCAGTAATTATATACAAAATATATTTTTTCTAGATTTTTTTATGAGTACCAGTATACATTTTTTATTTTTATTTTTTATTTTTTTATATTTCTATTTTCCTAAAAGGGAAAAATCAAGATAATTGTTTTTTAGTACTATATTTTCAAGGAAGTTCACATAAAGGGGGAAAAAAATACCATCTAGGGTAGGCCTAGGGCTTAGGGTTTAGAAGGGACACTTTTCAAGGGACACTTTTTTTATTAGTACAATTTCAAGGGACACTTTTTTTATTAGTACAATTTCAAGGGACACTTTTTTTATTAGCGTCAATTTCAAGGGACACTTTTTTTATTAGCGTCAATTTCAAGGGACACTTTTTTTATTAGGGACACTAATAGTCGCGTGCACAATTGTATCCCTTGTACCATGCTATATATTCTTGAAATTATCATTTTACCTGGTATTTCTATAATAAGAAATATTTTATACTAATATCAGGTATATATTACCATCTGACTAAAATATTTTCATTTCCCAGTAATTATATACAAAATATATTTTTTCTAGATTTTTTTATGAGTACCAGTATACATTTTTTATTTTTATTTTTTATTTTTTTATATTTCTATTTTCCTAAAAGGGAAAAATCAAGATAATTGTTTTTTAGTACTATATTTTCAAGGAAGTTCACATAAAGGGGGAAAAAAATACCATCTAGGGTAGGCCTAGGGCTTAGGGTTTAGAAGGGACACTTTTCAAGGGACACTTTTTTTATTAGTACAATTTCAAGGGACACTTTTTTTATTAGTACAATTTCAAGGGACACTTTTTTTATTAGCGTCAATTTCAAGGGACACTTTTTTTATTAGCGTCAATTTCAAGGGACACTTTTTTTATTAGGGACACTAATAGTCGCGTGCACAATTGTATCCCTTGTACCATGCTATATATTCTTGAAATTATCATTTTACCTGGTATTTCTATAATAAGAAATATTTTATACTAATATCAGGTATATATTACCATCTGACTAAAATATTTTCATTTCCCAGTAATTATATACAAAATATATTTTTTCTAGATTTTTTTATGAGTACCAGTATACATTTTTTATTTTTATTTTTTATTTTTTTATATTTCTATTTTCCTAAAAGGGAAAAATCAAGATAATTGTTTTTTAGTACTATATTTTCAAGGAAGTTCACATAAAGGGGGAAAAAAATACCATCTAGGGTAGGCCTAGGGCTTAGGGTTTAGAAGGGACACTTTTCAAGGGACACTTTTTTTATTAGTACAATTTCAAGGGACACTTTTTTTATTAGTACAATTTCAAGGGACACTTTTTTTATTAGCGTCAATTTCAAGGGACACTTTTTTTATTAGCGTCAATTTCAAGGGACACTTTTTTTATTAGGGACACTAATAGTCGCGTGCACAATTGTATCCCTTGTACCATGCTATATATTCTTGAAATTATCATTTTACCTGGTATTTCTATAATAAGAAATATTTTATACTAATATCAGGTATATATTACCATCTGACTAAAATATTTTCATTTCCCAGTAATTATATACAAAATATATTTTTTCTAGATTTTTTTATGAGTACCAGTATACATTTTTTATTTTTATTTTTTATTTTTTTATATTTCTATTTTCCTAAAAGGGAAAAATCAAGATAATTGTTTTTTAGTACTATATTTTCAAGGAAGTTCACATAAAGGGGGAAAAAAATACCATCTAGGGTAGGCCTAGGGCTTAGGGTTTAGAAGGGACACTTTTCAAGGGACACTTTTTTTATTAGTACAATTTCAAGGGACACTTTTTTTATTAGTACAATTTCAAGGGACACTTTTTTTATTAGCGTCAATTTCAAGGGACACTTTTTTTATTAGCGTCAATTTCAAGGGACACTTTTTTTATTAGGGACACTAATAGTCGCGTGCACAATTGTATCCCTTGTACCATGCTATATATTCTTGAAATTATCATTTTACCTGGTATTTCTATAATAAGAAATATTTTATACTAATATCAGGTATATATTACCATCTGACTAAAATATTTTCATTTCCCAGTAATTATATACAAAATATATTTTTTCTAGATTTTTTTATGAGTACCAGTATACATTTTTTATTTTTATTTTTTATTTTTTTATATTTCTATTTTCCTAAAAGGGAAAAATCAAGATAATTGTTTTTTAGTACTATATTTTCAAGGAAGTTCACATAAAGGGGGAAAAAAATACCATCTAGGGTAGGCCTAGGGCTTAGGGTTTAGAAGGGACACTTTTCAAGGGACACTTTTTTTATTAGTACAATTTCAAGGGACACTTTTTTTATTAGTACAATTTCAAGGGACACTTTTTTTATTAGCGTCAATTTCAAGGGACACTTTTTTTATTAGCGTCAATTTCAAGGGACACTTTTTTTATTAGGGACACTAATAGTCGCGTGCACAATTGTATCCCTTGTACCATGCTATATATTCTTGAAATTATCATTTTACCTGGTATTTCTATAATAAGAAATATTTTATACTAATATCAGGTATATATTACCATCTGACTAAAATATTTTCATTTCCCAGTAATTATATACAAAATATATTTTTTCTAGATTTTTTTATGAGTACCAGTATACATTTTTTATTTTTATTTTTTATTTTTTTATATTTCTATTTTCCTAAAAGGGAAAAATCAAGATAATTGTTTTTTAGTACTATATTTTCAAGGAAGTTCACATAAAGGGGGAAAAAAATACCATCTAGGGTAGGCCTAGGGCTTAGGGTTTAGAAGGGACACTTTTCAAGGGACACTTTTTTTATTAGTACAATTTCAAGGGACACTTTTTTTATTAGTACAATTTCAAGGGACACTTTTTTTATTAGCGTCAATTTCAAGGGACACTTTTTTTATTAGCGTCAATTTCAAGGGACACTTTTTTTATTAGGGACACTAATAGTCGCGTGCACAATTGTATCCCTTGTACCATGCTATATATTCTTGAAATTATCATTTTACCTGGTATTTCTATAATAAGAAATATTTTATACTAATATCAGGTATATATTACCATCTGACTAAAATATTTTCATTTCCCAGTAATTATATACAAAATATATTTTTTCTAGATTTTTTTATGAGTACCAGTATACATTTTTTATTTTTATTTTTTATTTTTTTATATTTCTATTTTCCTAAAAGGGAAAAATCAAGATAATTGTTTTTTAGTACTATATTTTCAAGGAAGTTCACATAAAGGGGGAAAAAAATACCATCTAGGGTAGGCCTAGGGCTTAGGGTTTAGAAGGGACACTTTTCAAGGGACACTTTTTTTATTAGTACAATTTCAAGGGACACTTTTTTTATTAGTACAATTTCAAGGGACACTTTTTTTATTAGCGTCAATTTCAAGGGACACTTTTTTTATTAGCGTCAATTTCAAGGGACACTTTTTTTATTAGGGACACTAATAGTCGCGTGCACAATTGTATCCCTTGTACCATGCTATATATTCTTGAAATTATCATTTTACCTGGTATTTCTATAATAAGAAATATTTTATACTAATATCAGGTATATATTACCATCTGACTAAAATATTTTCATTTCCCAGTAATTATATACAAAATATATTTTTTCTAGATTTTTTTATGAGTACCAGTATACATTTTTTATTTTTATTTTTTATTTTTTTATATTTCTATTTTCCTAAAAGGGAAAAATAAAGATAATTGTTTTTTAGTACTATATTTTCAAGGAAGTTCACATAAAGGGGGAAAAAAATACCATCTAGGGTAGGCCTAGGGCTTAGGGTTTAGAAGGGACACTTTTCAAGGGACACTTTTTTTATTAGTACAATTTCAAGGGACACTTTTTTTATTAGCGTCAATTTCAAGGGACACTTTTTTTATTAGCGTCAATTTCAAGGGACACTTTTTTTATTAGGGACACTAATAGTCGCGTGCACAATTGTATCCCTTGTACCATGCTATATATTCTTGAAATTATCATTTTACCTGGTATTTCTATAATAAGAAATATTTTATACTAATATCAGGTATATATTACCATCTGACTAAAATATTTTCATTTCCCAGTAATTATATACAAAATATATTTTTTCTAGATTTTTTTATAAAGGGGGAAAAAAATACCATCTAGGGTAGGCCTAGGGCTTAGGGTTTAGGGGGGACATTCCAAAGGGGACATTCCAAAGGGGACATTTCCAAAGGGGACATTCCAAAGGGGACACTAATAGTCGCATGCGATATTGTAACCCTTGTACCATGCTATATATTCATGAAATTATCATTTTACCTGGTATTTCTATAATAAGAAATATTTTATACTAATATCAGGTATATATATACTAATATCAGGTATATATTACCATCTGACTAAAATATTTTCATTTCCCAGTAATTATATACAAAATATATTTTTTCTAGATTTTTTTATGAGTACCAGTATACATTTTTTATTTTTATTTTTTATTTTTTTATATTTCTATTTTCCTAAAAGGGAAAAATAAAGATAATTGTTTTTTAGTACTATAAAGGGGGAAAAAAATACCATCTAGGGTAGGCCTAGGGCTTAGGGTTTAGAAGGGACACTTTTCAAGGGACACTTTTTTTATTAGTACAATTTCAAGGGACACTTTTTTTATTAGCGTCAATTTCAAGGGACACTTTTTTTATTAGCGTCAATTTCAAGGGACACTTTTTTTATTAGGGACACTAATAGTCGCGTGCACAATTGTATCCCTTGTACCATGCTATATATTCTTGAAATTATCATTTTACCTGGTATTTCTATAATAAGAAATATTTTATACTAATATCAGGTATATATTACCATCTGACTAAAATATTTTCATTTCCCAGTAATTATATACAAAATATATTTTTTCTAGATTTTTTTATAAAGGGGGAAAAAAATACCATCTAGGGTAGGCCTAGGGCTTAGGGTTTAGGGGGGACATTCCAAAGGGGACATTCCAAAGGGGACATTTCCAAAGGGGACATTCCAAAGGGGACATCCAAAGGGGACATTTTCAAAGGGGACATCCAAAGGGGACACTAATAGTCGCATGCGATATTGTAACCCTTGTACCATGCTATATATTCATGAAATTATCATTTTACCTGGTATTTCTATAATAAGAAATATTTTATACTAATATCAGGTATATATATACTAATATCAGGTATATATTACCATCTGACTAAAATATTTTCATTTCCCAGTAATTATATACAAAATATATTTTTTCTAGATTTTTTTATGAGTACCAGTATACATTTTTTATTTTTATTTTTTATTTTTTTATATTTCTATTTTCCTAAAAGGGAAAAATAAAGATAATTGTTTTTTAGTACTATATTTTCAAGGAAGTTCACATAAAGGGGGAAAAAAATACCATCTAGGGTAGGCCTAGGGCTTAGGGTTTAGGGGGGACATTCCAAAGGGGACATTCCAAAGGGGACATTTCCAAAGGGGACATTCCAAAGGGGACATCCAAAGGGGACATTTTCAAAGGGGACATCCAAAGGGGACACTAATAGTCGCATGCGATATTGTAACCCTTGTACCATGCTATATATTCATGAAATTATCATTTTACCTGGTATTTCTATAATAAGAAATATTTTATACTAATAAAGGGGGAAAAAAATACCATCTAGGGTAGGCCTAGGGCTTAGGGTTTAGAAGGGACACTTTTCAAGGGACACTTTTTTTATTAGTACAATTTCAAGGGACACTTTTTTTATTAGCGTCAATTTCAAGGGACACTTTTTTTATTAGCGTCAATTTCAAGGGACACTTTTTTTATTAGGGACACTAATAGTCGCGTGCACAATTGTATCCCTTGTACCATGCTATATATTCTTGAAATTATCATTTTACCTGGTATTTCTATAATAAAGGGGGAAAAAAAAATCTGAACGGGTAAGGGAAGGGAACGGGTAAGGGTTTAAAAAATAAGGAGGGAAAAAAATATGACCTAGGGCTTAGGATTTATTATGGACATTCCTAAGGGACACTAATAAAGGGGGAAAAAAATACCATCTAGGGTAGGCCTAGGGCTTAGGGTTTAGGGGGGACATTCCAAAGGGGACATTCCAAAGGGGACATTTCCAAAGGGGACATTCCAAAGGGGACATCCAAAGGGGACATTTTCAAAGGGGACATCCAAAGGGGACACTAATAGTCGCATGCGATATTGTAACCCTTGTACCATGCTATATATTCATGAAATTATCATTTTACCTGGTATTTCTATAATAAGAAATATTTTATACTAATAAAGGGGGAAAAAAATACCATCTAGGGTAGGCCTAGGGCTTAGGGTTTAGAAGGGACACTTTTCAAGGGACACTTTTTTTATTAGTACAATTTCAAGGGACACTTTTTTTATTAGCGTCAATTTCAAGGGACACTTTTTTTATTAGCGTCAATTTCAAGGGACACTTTTTTTATTAGGGACACTAATAGTCGCGTGCACAATTGTATCCCTTGTACCATGCTATATATTCTTGAAATTATCATTTTACCTGGTATTTCTATAATAAGAAATATTTTATACTAATATCAGGTATATATTACCATCTGACTAAAATATTTTCATTTCCCAGTAATTATATACAAAATATATTTTTTCTAGATTTTTTTATGAGTACCAGTATACATTTTTTATTTTTATTTTTTATTTTTTTATATTTCTATTTTCCTTAAAGGGAAAAATGAAGATAATTGTTTTTTAGTACTATAAAGGGGGAAAAAAATACCATCTAGGGTAGGCCTAGGGCTTAGGGTTTAGAAGGGACACTTTTCAAGGGACACTTTTTTTATTAGTACAATTTCAAGGGACACTTTTTTTATTAGCGTCAATTTCAAGGGACACTTTTTTTATTAGCGTCAATTTCAAGGGACACTTTTTTTATTAGGGACACTAATAGTCGCGTGCACAATTGTATCCCTTGTACCATGCTATATATTCTTGAAATTATCATTTTACCTGGTATTTCTATAATAAGAAATATTTTATACTAATATCAGGTATATATTACCATCTGACTAAAATATTTTCATTTCCCAGTAATTATATACAAAATATATTTTTTCTAGATTTTTTTATGAGTACCAGTATACATTTTTTATTTTTATTTTTTATTTTTTTATATTTCTATTTTCCTTAAAGGGAAAAATGAAGATAATTGTTTTTTAGTACTATAAAGGGGGAAAAAAATACCATCTAGGGTAGGCCTAGGGCTTAGGGTTTAGAAGGGACACTTTTCAAGGGACACTTTTTTTATTAGTACAATTTCAAGGGACACTTTTTTTATTAGCGTCAATTTCAAGGGACACTTTTTTTATTAGCGTCAATTTCAAGGGACACTTTTTTTATTAGCGTCAATTTCAAGGGACACTTTTTTTATTAGGGACACTAATAGTCGCGTGCACAATTGTATCCCTTGTACCATGCTATATATTCTTGAAATAAAGGGGGAAAAAAATACCATCTAGGGTAGGCCTAGGGCTTAGGGTTTAGGGGGGACATTCCAAAGGGGACATTCCAAAGGGGACATTTCCAAAGGGGACATTCCAAAGGGGACATCCAAAGGGGACATTTTCAAAGGGGACATCCAAAGGGGACACTAATAGTCGCATGCGATATTGTAACCCTTGTACCATGCTATATATTCATGAAATTATCATTTTACCTGGTATTTCTATAATAAGAAATATTTTATACTAATAAAGGGGGAAAAAAATACCATCTAGGGTAGGCCTAGGGCTTAGGGTTTAGAAGGGACACTTTTCAAGGGACACTTTTTTTATTAGTACAATTTCAAGGGACACTTTTTTTATTAGCGTCAATTTCAAGGGACACTTTTTTTATTAGCGTCAATTTCAAGGGACACTTTTTTTATTAGGGACACTAATAGTCGCGTGCACAATTGTATCCCTTGTACCATGCTATATATTCTTGAAATTATCATTTTACCTGGTATTTCTATAATAAGAAATATTTTATACTAATATCAGGTATATATTACCATCTGACTAAAATATTTTCATTTCCCAGTAATTATATACAAAATATATTTTTTCTAGATTTTTTTATGAGTACCAGTATACATTTTTTATTTTTATTTTTTATTTTTTTATATTTCTATTTTCCTTAAAGGGAAAAATGAAGATAATTGTTTTTTAGTACTATAAAGGGGGAAAAAAATACCATCTAGGGTAGGCCTAGGGCTTAGGGTTTAGAAGGGACACTTTTCAAGGGACACTTTTTTTATTAGTACAATTTCAAGGGACACTTTTTTTATTAGCGTCAATTTCAAGGGACACTTTTTTTATTAGCGTCAATTTCAAGGGACACTTTTTTTATTAGGGACACTAATAGTCGCGTGCACAATTGTATCCCTTGTACCATGCTATATATTCTTGAAATTATCATTTTACCTGGTATTTCTATAATAAGAAATATTTTATACTAATATCAGGTATATATTACCATCTGACTAAAATATTTTCATTTCCCAGTAATTATATACAAAATATATTTTTTCTAGATTTTTTTATGAGTACCAGTATACATTTTTTATTTTTATTTTTTATTTTTTTATATTTCTATTTTCCTTAAAGGGAAAAATGAAGATAATTGTTTTTTAGTACTATAAAGGGGGAAAAAAATACCATCTAGGGTAGGCCTAGGGCTTAGGGTTTAGAAGGGACACTTTTCAAGGGACACTTTTTTTATTAGTACAATTTCAAGGGACACTTTTTTTATTAGCGTCAATTTCAAGGGACACTTTTTTTATTAGCGTCAATTTCAAGGGACACTTTTTTTATTAGCGTCAATTTCAAGGGACACTTTTTTTATTAGGGACACTAATAGTCGCGTGCACAATTGTATCCCTTGTACCATGCTATATATTCTTGAAATAAAGGGGGAAAAAAATACCATCTAGGGTAGGCCTAGGGCTTAGGGTTTAGGGGGGACATTCCAAAGGGGACATTCCAAAGGGGACATTTCCAAAGGGGACATTCCAAAGGGGACATCCAAAGGGGACATTTTCAAAGGGGACATCCAAAGGGGACACTAATAGTCGCATGCGATATTGTAACCCTTGTACCATGCTATATATTCATGAAATTATCATTTTACCTGGTATTTCTATAATAAGAAATATTTTATACTAATATCAGGTATATATTACCATCTGACTAAAATATTTTCATTTCCCAGTAATTATATACAAAATATATTTTTTCTAGATTTTTTTATGAGTACCAGTATACATTTTTTATTTTTTTTTTTATTTTTTTATATTTCTATTTTCCTAAAAGGGAAAAATAAAGATAATTGTTTTTTAGTACTTTATTTTCAAGGAAGTTCACATAAAGGGGGAAAAAAATACCATCTAGGGTAGGCCTAGGGCTTAGGGTTTAGGGGGGACATTCCAAAGGGGACATTCCAAAGGGGACATTTCCAAAGGGGACATTCCAAAGGGGACATCCAAAGGGGACATTTTCAAAGGGGACATCCAAAGGGGACACTAATAGTCGCATGCGATATTGTAACCCTTGTACCATGCTATATATTCATGAAATTATCATTTTACCTGGTATTTCTATAATAAGAAATATTTTATACTAATATCAGGTATATATTACCATCTGACTAAAATATTTTCATTTCCCAGTAATTATATACAAAATATATTTTTTCTAGATTTTTTTATGAGTACCAGTATACATTTTTTATTTTTTTTTTTATTTTTTTATATTTCTATTTTCCTAAAAGGGAAAAATAAAGATAATTGTTTTTTAGTACTTTATTTTCAAGGAAGTTCACATAAAGGGGGAAAAAAATACCATCTAGGGTAGGCCTAGGGCTTAGGGTTTAGGGGGGACATTCCAAAGGGGACATTCCAAAGGGGACATTTCCAAAGGGGACATTCCAAAGGGGACATCCAAAGGGGACATTTTCAAAGGGGACATCCAAAGGGGACACTAATAGTCGCATGCGATATTGTAACCCTTGTACCATGCTATATATTCATGAAATTATCATTTTACCTGGTATTTCTATAATAAGAAATATTTTATACTAATATCAGGTATATATTACCATCTGACTAAAATATTTTCATTTCCCAGTAATTATATACAAAATATATTTTTTCTAGATTTTTTTATGAGTACCAGTATACATTTTTTATTTTTTTTTTTATTTTTTTATATTTCTATTTTCCTAAAAGGGAAAAATAAAGATAATTGTTTTTTAGTACTTTATTTTCAAGGAAGTTCACATAAAGGGGGAAAAAAATACCATCTAGGGTAGGCCTAGGGCTTAGGGTTTAGGGGGGACATTCCAAAGGGGACATTCCAAAGGGGACATTTCCAAAGGGGACATTCCAAAGGGGACATCCAAAGGGGACATTTTCAAAGGGGACATCCAAAGGGGACACTAATAGTCGCATGCGATATTGTAACCCTTGTACCATGCTATATATTCATGAAATTATCATTTTACCTGGTATTTCTATAATAAGAAATATTTTATACTAATATCAGGTATATATTACCATCTGACTAAAATATTTTCATTTCCCAGTAATTATATACAAAATATATTTTTTCTAGATTTTTTTATGAGTACCAGTATACATTTTTTATTTTTTTTTTTATTTTTTTATATTTCTATTTTCCTAAAAGGGAAAAATAAAGATAATTGTTTTTTAGTACTTTATTTTCAAGGAAGTTCACATAAAGGGGGAAAAAAATACCATCTAGGGTAGGCCTAGGGCTTAGGGTTTAGGGGGGACATTCCAAAGGGGACATTCCAAAGGGGACATTTCCAAAGGGGACATTCCAAAGGGGACATCCAAAGGGGACATTTTCAAAGGGGACATCCAAAGGGGACACTAATAGTCGCATGCGATATTGTAACCCTTGTACCATGCTATATATTCATGAAATTATCATTTTACCTGGTATTTCTATAATAAGAAATATTTTATACTAATATCAGGTATATATTACCATCTGACTAAAATATTTTCATTTCCCAGTAATTATATACAAAATATATTTTTTCTAGATTTTTTTATGAGTACCAGTATACATTTTTTATTTTTTTTTTTATTTTTTTATATTTCTATTTTCCTAAAAGGGAAAAATAAAGATAATTGTTTTTTAGTACTTTATTTTCAAGGAAGTTCACATAAAGGGGGAAAAAAATACCATCTAGGGTAGGCCTAGGGCTTAGGGTTTAGGGGGGACATTCCAAAGGGGACATTCCAAAGGGGACATTTCCAAAGGGGACATTCCAAAGGGGACATCCAAAGGGGACATTTTCAAAGGGGACATCCAAAGGGGACACTAATAGTCGCATGCGATATTGTAACCCTTGTACCATGCTATATATTCATGAAATTATCATTTTACCTGGTATTTCTATAATAAGAAATATTTTATACTAATATCAGGTATATATTACCATCTGACTAAAATATTTTCATTTCCCAGTAATTATATACAAAATATATTTTTTCTAGATTTTTTTATGAGTACCAGTATACATTTTTTATTTTTTTTTTTATTTTTTTATATTTCTATTTTCCTAAAAGGGAAAAATAAAGATAATTGTTTTTTAGTACTTTATTTTCAAGGAAGTTCACATAAAGGGGGAAAAAAATACCATCTAGGGTAGGCCTAGGGCTTAGGGTTTAGGGGGGACATTCCAAAGGGGACATTCCAAAGGGGACATTTCCAAAGGGGACATTCCAAAGGGGACATCCAAAGGGGACATTTTCAAAGGGGACATCCAAAGGGGACACTAATAGTCGCATGCGATATTGTAACCCTTGTACCATGCTATATATTCATGAAATTATCATTTTACCTGGTATTTCTATAATAAGAAATATTTTATACTAATATCAGGTATATATTACCATCTGACTAAAATATTTTCATTTCCCAGTAATTATATACAAAATATATTTTTTCTAGATTTTTTTATGAGTACCAGTATACATTTTTTATTTTTTTTTTTATTTTTTTATATTTCTATTTTCCTAAAAGGGAAAAATAAAGATAATTGTTTTTTAGTACTTTATTTTCAAGGAAGTTCACATAAAGGGGGAAAAAAATACCATCTAGGGTAGGCCTAGGGCTTAGGGTTTAGGGGGGACATTCCAAAGGGGACATTCCAAAGGGGACATTTCCAAAGGGGACATTCCAAAGGGGACATCCAAAGGGGACATTTTCAAAGGGGACATCCAAAGGGGACACTAATAGTCGCATGCGATATTGTAACCCTTGTACCATGCTATATATTCATGAAATTATCATTTTACCTGGTATTTCTATAAAGGGGGAAAAAAATACCATCTAGGGTAGGCCTAGGGCTTAGGGTTTAGGGGGGACATTCCAAAGGGGACATTCCAAAGGGGACATTTCCAAAGGGGACATTCCAAAGGGGACATCCAAAGGGGACATTTTCAAAGGGGACATCCAAAGGGGACACTAATAGTCGCATGCGATATTGTAACCCTTGTACCATGCTATATATTCATGAAATTATCATTTTACCTGGTATTTCTATAATAAGAAATATTTTATACTAATATCAGGTATATATTACCATCTGACTAAAATATTTTCATTTCCCAGTAATTATATACAAAATATATTTTTTCTAG